>NC_072734.1:96018097-96285286 GCF_026930045.1 Uloborus diversus
GTAATTTGTAATGATATGTTAAGCAACTCGGGTTTCTTTTTCTATGGAGGAAACACCAGATTCTTTATTTATTACACAGAATGTTATCGTACTTATCAGTTATCGAATCATATATAGGAAAGGAATTAACTATACATTTTTGCAGAGTTTCAGATAAACATATACCATATTAGCCTTTCCCTATATTTGTTTTTTCTTTTGGAATGATTTATTTTAAATTAAGAATTATACTTAATATAGATAAGTTTATGTTGTTAAATGCAGATGTATTTACTTTTCCGAAAAAAAAACCCTATTTTAAATTAGTGTAAAATTAAAATCTTGCAGTAAAAAATTTTAAGCAAGTATTCTGCTGAATATTCGGTTTGAATTTTAACCGAATATTTGGTATCCGGAATTCGGGAAAATATGGCATTCGGTGCATCTCTAAAAATAACCATCATATATTGCTGCCAGGAATAATAAGCGAGTTAAAATTTTAATTTGCAAAATTTTAATCCTTTATTATCTAATATTTTATGTATTTTTTCCCAAAATTTGTTCTTGAATTCCCACTTCATTTGCTCTAATACAACGACTGTTCCCAGCTATGTCGTTTTGGAAATACGTTCCATAGAACCAAAAATACGCCTTGATTTGGAAGCCGCAGGACACCCAATGTTTAGTACTCAATGCTAAGAATACTAAAGTTACAACATGTGTCGATTCTTCTACTAAACTTAAACTTCTACTAACGCACTAAGAAAAATTCAATAAAATTTTAATTATATTTTTTTATTGCTTTAAAAATGAAACTTTTACATACCAATAAGAACGATACTTGTATTCAATTTTTTTTTCTTTCTTTTTTTTTTTTTGGTGAACTTTTATGGGAAAAGAATTAAAATGGCTAAACATTTATTTGTTAAGAGTTCATTTACTGAGTTTTACAAGAAATTTGGAGAGGATAACGGATGGATTAAGTCCTCGTTCTGCGGTAAAAGCGCACATTTGCGTATGAGGTCCTTGTTTACATTGAAAAAAAAAAAAAAAAGTTTGAAATTTTTTGAAAAATTGAAGTTCTTACGCACTAATCAAATGATTTTAAACATAAAAATCAAAACGATGTTCTTCTGACATAACGTCTTCAGTAGGTCCTCGTAATTAAAAAAACATGAGCGTTTAATTAAATAAAGAAAAAGCCATCAATTTTATATATTAAACGTTCTTTATAAGTGCTGTACATTAAAAGTCAATAAAGAACTGCACTCTGAGGCAGTGGCTTATCTCAAAAATATTCGTGGTGCGCTTAAAATACAGCAATAAAGCGCGCAGACAGATTCATTATTTTGCGAATCGCTGTACGGTTCCGTTTTATTTTTTAAATTTTTTTTCGAATTTCCGAAAGTGATTCGGATAATCGGAGTTCGGATAATTGGAATTCTACTACTTGTTAGAGTTTATTAGCTGAGTAACACAAGAAAACCCGAGAGAATAATGAAAGGAGAACAAAGTCCTCGTTCTCAGGTACAAACGCACATTTGTGTATGAGGTCCTCGTTCTTAGGAACAAACGCACATTTGTGTATGAGGTCCTCGTTCTCAGGTACAAACGCACATTTGTGTATGAGGTCCTCGTTCTTAGGAACAAACGCACATTTGTGTATGAGGTCCTCGTTCTCAGGTACAAACGCACATTTGTGTATGAGGTCCTCGTTCTCAGGTACAAACGCACATTTGTGTATGAGGTCCTCGTTCTCAGGTACAAACGCACATTTGTGTATGAGGTCCTCGTTCTCAGGTACAAACGCAAATTTGTGTATGAGGTCCTCGTTCTCAGGTACAAACGCACATTTGTGTATGAGGTCCTCGTTCTCAGGTACAAACGCACATTTGTGTATGAGGTCCTCGTTCTCAGGTACAAACGCAAATTTGTGTATGAGGTCCTCGTTCTCAGGTACAAACGTACATTTGTGTATGAGGTCCTCGTTCTCAGGTACAAACGCACATTTGTGTATGAGGTCCTCGTTCTCAGGTACAAACGCAAATTTGTGTATGAGGTCCTCGTTCTCAGGTACAAACGCACATTTGTGTATGAGGTCCTCGTTCTCAGGTACAAACGCACATTTGTGTATGAGGTCCTCGTTCTCAGGTACAAACGCACATTTGTGTATGAGGTCCTCGTTCTCAGGTACAAACGCACATTTGTGTATGAGGTCCTCGTTTACATTGAAAAAAAAAACATGCTTGGAATTTCTAAAAAAATTAAAAAATCGAGGTTCTTACGCACTAATCAAATGATTTTAAGCATAAAATCAAAACGATGTTCTTCTGACACAACGCCTTCAGTAGGTCCTCCTAATTAAAAAAACATGAGCGTTCAATTAAATAAAAAGCCATCACTTTTATATATTAAACGTTCTTAATAAGTGCTGTACTTTAGAAGTCAATAAAGAACTGCACTCTGAGGCAGTGGCTTATCATCTCAAAAATATTCGTGGTGCGCTTAAAATACAGCAATAAAGTGCGCAGACAGATTCATTATTTTGCGAATCGCTGTACGTTTCCGTCTTGTTTTTTATTTTTTTCCAAAATTTCCGAAAGTGATTCGGATAATCAGAGTTCGGATAACTGGAATTCTACTATTTGTTAGAGTTTATTAGTTGAGTAACACAAGAAATCCCAAGAGAATAATGAAAGGAGAGCAAAGTCCTCGCTCTTCAGGTACAAACGCACATTTGTGTATGAGGTCCTTGTTTACATTAAAAAAAAAAACATGTTTGAAAATTTTTTTAAAATTAAAAAATTTAGGTTCTTACGCACTAATTAAATTATTTTAAGTACAAAAATGTAAAAATTGTTCTTCTAACACAACGCCTTCAGTCGGTATGACGTGCGAAAACGTAGGGTCCTCGCTTTGCACCATCCGCACACATTTGTGTATGAGGTCCTCGGTTACATTGAAAAAAAACATGTTTGAAATTTTTTGAAAAATTAAAAAATCGAGGTTGTTACGCACTAATCAAATGATTTTAAGCACAAAAATCTAATAAGTGTTCTTCTGACACAACGCCTTCAGTAGGTCCTCGGTGTGTCGGTGAAAAAGTAGGGTCCTCGCTTTGCACCATTTGCACACAGTGGTGTGTGTGTATGTGTGTCACGTCTGTGTGTGACCAGTTTTTTGTGGCCGCTCTACAACAAGAACTACCGCATGAAATCGAACGAAATTTAGTACACATATGTGCCCCTATGTGAACTTGTGCCCATTAGTTTTTGGCGCGAATTCCTCCAAGGGGGGTGGAGCAATGGGAGGTTTTTCGAGTTACGCGTGCTTGCTATTCCTCAGGAAGTAACTGGCGGAATCAAACAAAATTTGGTCCATATGTTGGTATTAACAGGAACAGGTGCTGATTCAATTTTGGTGTCAATAACTCAAACGGGGGTTGAGCTATAGAACGTTTTTTGTCGTCAATTGTGACTGCTGTATCTCAAGAAATAATGAACGGAATGAAAGAAAAATTTATCGGCAAGTAGCCCTTAGTGGGTATAAAAGCTGATTTTATTTTGGTGTCAACAGCTAACAAGGGGGTAGTGCAATCACCCGTTCTTTTTTTCCATTTTGAGTGCCCTATCTCAAGAAGTAATGCTACGTTCTGGTTGAAATTTGGAATATATGTGAATCCATATGTAAGCAGGCTTTGGTTCAATTTTGGCGCCAATCGTGCCAAGAGGTGCTGATTTATTTTTATTATCATTATTTTTTAGCGAATAAAAATAGCTTTATTAGTGCAACAATAAGAAAGATAAATCGTAATAGATTATCGTCTGCTTATTTCTCGTGATTTTAATTGTATGGAAACATAGACTAATAATAAGAGTAGACCGAGCTATGGCAACCCTTTTGCTGCTCATAAACCAAACCATGTGACTGGTGGATATCCTAGCAACAGCGGGCGTTAATCGTAGCAGACGATCAACTCCAGCGAGAAATAAAATAAATAGAATTGATGGAATACGGAAGAATGATCTTTTATGGAGTCCGATTTGTAAATTTGTTATTCTAAATTGTAAATATTTTGTTAATATAGTGAGTTTTTCGTTTAGATAGTATTGTGCATTTTCATTAGTCAATTTCAATAACTCTCTAAGCAATAAAAGATGCAAGCGACCAAGAAGAATCGGCAAACGGTAAGATTTTTACCTACAGTTTCAATTTAAGATACCGATTAGTACATTTTTGCGTTAACGCAAAACGTTTACGCCATTTCGTTCACGCCAACGCTGACAGCTCCAAATGAAATAAAAGTTACTGAAAACTGATCAAAAACTATTACTAATGTCAAAATAATGCATAACTAAAAGAAAAACAGTTCAATCTCTGCACCTGGAAGTTTTTTTTAATGAAAACACATTGTCTTAAAATACATGTCGAGTGCCAAACTATAGATAATGCTGCCATCTAGCAACCATGCTGCCAAAGTCTTCGCCAAGCCCTTCCACTAGTCACATGATACATCTATGAACCAATTTTCCTCATCAGCAAGAATGAGAAAGCTCGGTCTACTCTTATTATTAGTCTATGTATGGAAATGATCGGAAATATTATTTTAATGATTTAAAATTTTTAACTGTTGCCATCTTATGTTTGTTAACAAATAAAATATTTGTAATTAATTCAAGCAAGGCTTTTAAAATAACTTTCAATTTTCGCTCTTTGCTTTGCTTTTGCAATAATGCAGACATTGGGATGGTCGTCAAGTTTTTTCATGTGTAATTTTGTTTTTGTTGGGAATATTGCTTCCTCGTCAAGCATTTGGAGGGACCAGAAAAAAAAAAGAAAATATAGAAGAAAGTTTCGTGATGGCCACAACATACTAGTTAGTTTTGTGAGAAAGATTTGATTGACAGGGGAGGGGGGACGTTTCGGAGTTCACGTCATCATGTGTTATACAGGCTGTTTTACAGCTGTGTTGTAGTTGACTTAAGTTCGCAAATTTTTGTTAAAGGTCAAGCACATGTAGCTTTATGCCGAGTTAGGTCCCTAGAGGGACTAATAATCAGTAGTTTAGACCACCGCAAGTTACTTAATAAACCTCACGATAGAAACTCTTTCAATGAAATGACAAGATTGCGAAATTCACCGTCTTATAAGCTTAATTAACTAAGTCAATGAAAATTAAATAAAAAAAGTAAAATAAAGAATAATTATTAAATAAAAACAAAAAACCCGACTGCGTAGAAACCGAAAAAACTAAAAAGAAAAAAAATGTAAGCCCAGTAGTTTAGAATGTTATTAAGTACTACTGAATAACTACACCATTGAAATAGTTTTATAATCCATACACCCAAAAGACAAATCATAAATTTGAAAGCAGAATAGAAGGTTCAACAGTCGGGGTCCATTCAAATTTTACGAGGTTCTTTGATTCAAAAAAGAATGGGCTCCGATTATTGATCCTTCTATTCTGCTTTTGAATTTATGATTTGTCTTATGGGGGGTGTATCGATTATGTAACTATTTCAATGGTGTAGTTATTCAGCGGTACTTAATAACATTTTAAACTACTAGGCTTATATTTTTTCTTTTTAATTTTTTCGGTTTTTACGCAGTCGGGTTATTTTATGTACGATTTTTTTTTATTATTTACCCCGAAGCAGTTTCATAAATTTTTCTTACTCTAAACCGTAGGTTCGTTCATGGGGGGGGAGGGGTCATTCTTCAGCATGCCCCCTCCCCAAATGGTTTTCTATATCTGCCCCTGAAGATTCCCATGTATTCAATCATTTTGTAATACCTAGCTTACGAAGAAAATATTTCCTTGTTTTGTCTAGACTGAAAAGATTCATTGATGTATTGTGGCCAGAAAATAAAATATACATTTTGCATCATGTTAAAAACAGTAAAAAACCTTCTTGGACAGCTTCGACGATATTTCTTTTTAATGCTGTATCATCTTTTTCTCCTTAACCTAGTTTTCCGGCGGTTGGCCAACGGTGTTCAGAAAAATCATTCGTGTTTTCAGCAAAGAGTTGCCTGGAAACCCATTATCGGTTCGTGTAGTTTGGCGATACCTATACACAAGACAGTTTTTAATAGATTTTGACATAACGAGCGACGGTAAATGGATGAAAATCCTTTTAGAAGAAAAAGAAGACAAAAAAAGTAATTTAAATATCAAAAAAACATTTTCAAAGGAATTACATAATTTAAAGGTTATGTTCTATTGTCATTTTTATCCCGTATGACGTAAACAGAATGTACATATAACAAAGAATTTTAATGTGTCAACTTTTACAGTGCACCATCTTCTTTTTTAAGGTTGCTAAAGTTTTTTTTTTTTTTTTTTTTTTTTTGTGCAGGATTTTTGCTCAAGAACTGCGAATTTCAGATAAACACGTTGTTGGGTATGTGTTTTGCTTTATCTAATTGCATTACCCTTGTTGCTTGCTAACGCTGTTCATTGTATCAGTGAATTTGGTTCATTGCAACAAGGGGCGAATACTGCTTCGATTTCACTATTTCATTAAGTCGCAGTCTCAGTAAAAGTGTTTGGATAACTTCGCTAATTTTACCCCTGACTTTAAAGAGGAATTCAAAAACATGAGCTGCTTAACTTACTGCAATGTCATGCGAGTTATCCTGTGTTTTATACAAGGTTCTGTCGTCCCTTTTAAAATTGTGCCGAATGTATAAATAATGTCAAATTTTTCATTGCTTTCTTCTTATGAGAGCACTTTTTGTAACTTAGAAGTTTTGAGTGTATTATTAAAGCTTACGGAAGTGCTCCAACATTGCATTCAGGCTTCGCCAACGTATTTTGGAATATGTAATACACCTTCTGAGGGGTATTTTTTCCTGAAGCGTAATTCAATGGATTTTGAGTTTTAGTGGTGGTTTTTGAACATGCTTTTAAGTTTTACGCATTTTCTCATTTACTGAACGTATGAAAACTGAAACCTCGAATGAGAATACCAATTCCTTCTCAAAAAAATCTACTCTATTTCGATTGTGTTCTTAAATGGTAAATCCATTGTTGGTCATATGAGGCACACAGTTTTTCTTGCTCTTCTTGCAGATACGTGAGGAAGAACTTAAACTTCAGATTATGCTTGTGAAAACAGTCGTTTTATAAGCGGCAAAAGCTGGAAAACGTTTGAATAGAATAAAATTTCCGGGATCTGAAATCCCGCGGGACTAAGAGCAAAGTCCCGCGGGATTAATCCCGCGAAATATCCTGCGGGATCCCGTGGGATTCGGGATCGGGATTTCGTATTCGGAAACCCTAGGCTCTGTCAAGCGGATGCCTCGAAAAGTTAGTTTCGAAATGCAAATTACTGAGAAAATAATCAATAAATTGCAATTAATTTCATAAAATATTATGCTTGTTCGAGCATATAAATGTTTATTTAAAGCACTTGAATTTAAGTGAAGAATATCGTGTTGTAAGTTTTAGCATCGTGCTACATTTCCTAATTTGAAAGAAACATTTTGAATGTACATTTGATAAGCATCAATTAAATGAAACTTAAATTAGCTGACTGAAATCCCAGTATTTTTCAACTTATTCTCGAACATTAAATTGCAAAGAGGCTAAGTTTAAAATTTTCTTTTACTACGGAGGAAATGTTTAACTTTGAAAATGGATGCTATCCAAATATTTTCACAACCTCGTATGTGTTTGCTTTCAAAAATGCCATGCTCTTCAAATTTTTGTACTAACTCTAACTCAAAAGTCGAACATTATACCATGACGTAGGGATAATGTTTGCGTAAAATAAATTGAATTAAATGGAATTTTAGAAAATAAACGTTATATATCTATCGTAATATTTAAAAAAAAAAGTCACAATGTGTTATAATATGAAAAATATTAGTTTTACTAATTTGATTTTGAAATTTATCTGTCCTGTCTTTTTCATATTTGTAAATTTACGGTTCAGAGAAATGTGAAATAATTTCTTCATCGAATAATTATGTAATTTCATACTAAACGGAAATGTAAGTAAAAACAAAACTAGATATTTTAAATTTTTTCTTAACTTGAAAACAATTTTAACACCCTTGTTATAAAAAATGAAACATTTCTCTAACATATTTCATCAAAACAATTTACTTAAAATGTCAAGTGATATAAATTAAGCCTCACATGTTGCGAAATGAAATATGATATGTTAACTAGATTTCCCTGAATTTAAATCATAAATATCATTAAAGTACTTTTCTTTCAAATGCTGAAACTGCAATAAATTAATATTCATTGTTTTTCAAGTGATAAATGATTTTTCACATTTTTTAAAGTAAAAACAAGTTTATCTGTTCTATGTCATCTTTTTATCTATTACTCTTATTTTAAAATGTAATGGCAATAAATCTTACTTTAGGTTAGTAATTAATGGATAAATTTAAGTGTTGTTTTGACTAAATCTAGATATAATAGTTCTTTAAACTATATAATATCTTTGCTTATTAATTTATTGAAAAATAAACATATTTTTAAAAGTTGAAAAAATGTTTTGAGATTTAAACTGTTACAAAACAATAAAAAAATTTCTAACTAATGAAACATCTCATTGAACTAAGAAATTGGTTTGTTTTTTAACAATTATTGACCTATTTTAAAAATATAAAACTCTAAAAAATTAAATTACACTTCTAAGAACTCATAAATGATATTTTAACCAATAAACATCTTCTTTGGAATAGCATATCATTAGAGTGTTTACCGTATTGCTTCTAAAAGCTAAAAGGGTAATAAATTAAGCTTTCCTTGTTAATAAAATATGCGATTTAGAAGCATTACTTTCTACTTTTATATTTACAAGAATTTAACTACCATTAACTCTACCCATTATTACAATGGAGAAAAACGTCATTTATCCGGCCCCCATCAATCCGGATGTCCTGTTTATCCGGAAAATACTTATTTCTTTTTCCTCCCCCTTTCTTTCTTTTTTTTCTTTTTTTCCCCTTCTTTTTTTTTCACATTTTTTTTTTCAATTGCACTTTAGCTTTCTTGTACAAGCTTGTTTATTTATTTTCCGTAACAAAACGCGGAAAAATGTCAAATTCCACCATTTTCCTATAAGGAATTCAGAACGCTTTTCACCAATCACTTCAAAATTTTCTTTTTGCAGATACTCCGCTTTACCTTCCCACGGCGGAATAATAGTTGAGAAATTCAATGCAATATTTATGTGCCATATAACAGAACTTGAAATGGTCAATATATAGCCGATACATAGATATCGCACTAATAAAATAATCAATTAAAAAAAATTAAAAATCAACTACGCATTGTTTACGAGCTTCTAGCGATGAAAATGTTTTAATGCATACTTGAAAATATAGGCAGTAAATCTTGATGGTAATGGTTAAATGGTCATCTTCTCCCATTTTAATCAGTTTTTGAACTGTTTTTGACAGAAAAAAATTGGTTAATATGTTTGTAATCCTCACTTTGTTCTAACTTCGTGCTTGAGTACATACATATAGTTGAAATAATGACCAGAACATTTTCGCTCATGCATGAGCTTATAATGTAAATCAGGAATAGGATATACACAAAACATCAATCAAAAACCAGAATCTGTTGCAATAATAGGCGTTACAAGCACATTTAAGCAACAATCACATTTTTAGTTATTGTAGTTTATCAAAAACCCTCTAAGTTGACTCATACTGTGTGCATTGCTAATTCTTATGTTTTTTGAACTGCAATCAATGCAATCTCAACAGTCCACATCATGAAGAGAAAAAAAAATAGAACATTTATTTATTTTTAGTTTTTTAATTTTTATTGATTTCCTAGTGAAGCATTCGTTTTGAATGTCGATATCTACTCCGACATGGTAGTCAATCTATTTGCACTTTTGAACTAGTATAAAAGTTGATATTGCTAAATAATTGGGATAATAGTTGCAGCAGTGTCGAAGGTCAATTTTTCCTCAGAAGCTCAGAAAAAGAAAAACCTTTATTTTAGTCCATCAAGTAGAAATCGTTGCTTTTAAAATATTTTCTTTCATGCCAGTTCCATAAAATCTTTTTCAAGCTCATAATGAGCTCTTCTAAATTGGATGGAGTTTTATTTTAGTGAGTGTGAATAACATCATAAGGTATTTGCTGTGAGCATTTGGACAGTTATTTTTAGGGAAAACCTAAAGTAGGGGGATGTGGGCTAAAGTGAATTAGTTGAGATAACTTACTTTATTCAAAATGAACAAGTTGAACATTTGTTCTGAAAATTACGGTACATAAAGAAAAAACAATATATTTTATAATAAAACTTGCAGTGAAAAATTATTTCCTATTTTTTACTCTAAACTTGTACTTCCAAAAAATATTTTTAATTTGACAAAGTGAAAAATAAAATATTTTCCTTATTAAATATTTTCTATTCGATTTCTAAAGATATTTTTGCTCAAATAATTCTATATAAATAAAACAAAGAATGTATTTATATGCGTGTGTGTGTGTGTATGTTCCCTATAGAAATCCGCAGTTTACGTCGGATCTCAACCAAATTTGGCAGTGATGTACTTGGGCATCCGAGAAGGAACGTAAGGGGGGGGGGGGGCTCGAACGCCAAAAAAGTACCGAACCGTTCAAATTTTAATTTTGGGACCCTAAAATGGCATTAAATGGCTCTTTCTACCCGAAATAATTATATGATCAGTTCGAATTGCGCCATTCGAAAGCTTGGGGAAAATACCCGTAGAGTTCTTTTACGTCCTTCGAATTTCAAACAAGAAAAAAGAAAGGCTATAAAATCACCGGGAAAATTTTAAAAGCATCATTAATCTTAATGGAACTCTATTTTCAATCGGAAAATTATCGTTTGCACGATTTCATTTTAAATTAGCGCAAATAAAGTTTCAGAAAGTTGCAACTTTTTTTTTTCTCGACTGCTACGAAATAAAATTTTGTTTTTGTTTTGAGATAAAAATTTTCCCTCATTTGTTTATTATTTGGCGATTTCCCTTCTTTCTTTTTTCTTTTGGATTTCAGACGTTGCGTTTAATTTATTCGGATTTTTTTTTTTTTTTTTTTTGCCGTTTTCTTTCTTAAAGAATGGTCATTTTACAGGAAATTCACAATATTTTTTTTCTCTAACTGAAACCTGATTGTTGAACATGCGTCACTTGACAAAACTTTTATTTTCGAGGTAAACCGTGCAAAGCCGGCAATGCAGCTAGTGACTTAATAAAAGAATGACTGAATAAATGAAAAGGAAATGAAACAATAAACGAATAAATAAATTGGTTCATGTATGATAAAAAAAATAAATGAGTGAATAAATTAGTGAATGAATAAATCAGTGAATGAATAAATCAGTGAATTATTGATTGAAAAGATGTAAAAAAAAGAGCATTAGTGATATTTCACTACCCTAGTTGGCTCTGTATCTTGAAACCTAGAGCTAATCTGAACTTTTTATGGTGATTTTCGTGTTGAGCGAGGCAAAATGCTTCGAAAATAGCTATTTTTGTACCGGAAGTATTTTTGGTGTTCACTAGTGTTATTATATATATATTTATATATATATAAAATCTGTGAGAGTGACATTTTTTTCAATGAAGAAAAATAAATACTTTTGAAAAAAATAAAAATACTTGTTAACTATGAGATAAAAAGAAAGGAATGTGTATAAGCCAAACATAAATCCACTGGAGTAACTTGCATTTTGATTTCGCTTCATTGGAATTTTCGTTTTTTATTCCTTGGAGTTACTTGAAATTGTATTCTGATTCATTGAAGTTACTTAAATTTCGACTTTTGATCAAATACATCATTCCGTTACGAATAGAGTTGCCTTGTGACATTTGCAACTAAAAAATCAGTAAGAGAAGAAAAATAAGAACTTTTCTGAACAATAGATTAATACCTACCGGGGAAAAAAGTCAAAAAAAAAAAAAGAGTTGAAAGCAATAGAGAACTATATTCGTCTTTTCATCAAACTTTCCGTATACTTGAGGAAAATTAAGAAATAATATTTTTTTTGTAATTCCTAAACTTCCTCCATCAAAGACTGACCAGCTTTGCAGTATGACTACAAGCTATTGAATGGGGTAGTTTCCAAAATTTTAAAAGTATTTTTTTTCTGAAAGAGCATGCCTTAAAACGTAGAATCTGGCCATTTTTAAATAATTTATTTGAGTTTAACACTTTTAAAAAATTACTTAAATCGGTCCGCTTTCATTGTTTGCACTTCTGTCGTGTGACATCACAAATGATGAAATTCCATTCAATGTTGCCATTCACAGAACAAAATATTTAATTCGCATCTTTACTCACGTGTATTGGCAACGATAGCAAGCGTAGAGCGCAATTTTAATTCGGAGGCAAGGCACTTAGTATGCAGTCCTCGACATAAATACAGTTGTAGTCAGTTGTGACTCTTGAATAGAATTTTAATTCGTTGCTTGATTATCATAACGTGGAAACGTAGTAGAAAGATGCGCCAAATAGCATCATTTGTGACATCATAAAGACCACGCCTTGATTGAAAAAAATGGAAGTTTTAAAAAATTGATTAAAAAAAACTGTTGGGAAAATGAAAGTATTTTCTGGGTCCATGTAATTTTTTTTTTTTTGCTCATTCTATCCATTTCAATGACTAAAAGTAATACTTTTGACTGAAGGAAACTACCCCATTTTCATCAAGCAAATAACTCTTTTAAATATGAAGTGTTCATACAAAAACATTAGGACTAAATTAACAAACCTAATTTTTTTTACATTATTTTGCCCTTTTTTCACCCCTTTGACGTCTTAAGTGAATTTATTTTGGACGGAAAAATACACTAGTAAAGCGAAACTAGAATTTTTCTGAGAAGTGCCAATCATTTCACAGGAAATAGATTACAGCAGTAGGTAACAACAATCGCCACTGGCATTTGGCCAATATGGCCGCAGTTGAACAAGGAAAAACAGTATT
Organism: Uloborus diversus; assembly: GCF_026930045.1. Taxonomy (NCBI): domain Eukaryota; kingdom Metazoa; phylum Arthropoda; class Arachnida; order Araneae; family Uloboridae; genus Uloborus; species Uloborus diversus. Next base: position 96,031,011 of record NC_072734.1, read on the forward strand.
CAACTGTCGTAGCAAATGAGAAAACGTTCTAACTCTCTGGTAATAAAAGTTACGACATGGTTTTAGAAGCAAGACACAATTAGCTTTTTTCTTTCGATGGCTTTGTACCAAATATGAGTACTGAATAATTGCCTAAGATTTTTTGATATAAAAAGAAATTTGGTGTTCTCCAAAAACAAATATAGTTGACATGTTTTATTTGAAATAATTATATTTTTCACGTGGACAAAAAATATATATTTATGCCAATAAAAAATAGCTCAATTAATAGAAATTTTCAAGGTTCAGCGTTTATTATTTATTTGGGTGACCTCTTGTTCGGTTTTAGATAAACTCTATTGAAAGATTAATTAACAAAAAACTGAAACTACATTATTAAGTTATCATTTGCCTTTGTCGAGCATTCATCAGGGCAGCGGTACATAAAACTATAAAGTATGTGTATTTTAGAATTTTTTGCTCATGTGATTCTCATTACAAACACTGCTACCACGTGAAATAATCTTTGAACGGGTATCTCAACAATCTACTTGTTTCACACATTTTCAAAAAAAAAAAATGTCAGAAACTATATCACAGGCGAGAATACAATGAAACTTTCATTCATTAAAAAAAGGTAAAAACATGCCTACACAGTAAGTTATTCTTTTAAAATACTTTGTACGCATATTCGAAGTTTCAAACGATTATTTCTAAGCCGGGTACACAAATACAAAAAAAAAATGAATACAGATGTTTCGTATTGACATTGGTTCTCTTATAGGGTTTGATACAGATTAGCATTTTAGATGGGAGGGAGAGAGAGGGATGTCAAACCGAAACTATGGAGCTTTGGTAACAAAAAAATTCTGTCAATGTTTGGGTGTCAATAAAAAATTACCAATTCGGCGGACAATCTTTTAAGACTAATATCAGAAGCAATGAAAGGAAGCATTTATTCAACAAATAATTAATAAATCAAAAAGATTATGGAAAACACTTACGCTTTATTCATAAAATATTTGAGCACAATGTGTAATAATATATTTGTATGATATTCATAATTCATCTGGTATGCAATTATTAAATTATGATCTCTTTCAATAATGATAAAAGTATTAGGGGAGACCGGGTTTAGTTGTGCCAGGGGCAAGTTTTGTGCCATCGAATCTCCTGACTAAGTCAATGGGTTTGAACACCTCGTCATGTTAGTGAGCAGGTTGATTGTCTAAGTGTCTTGTGTAAGTTAGGAAATGTAGCTTTGGATTGTTTTCAAGATAAAAATATTTATTGTGTTTTCTACAGCAAAAATGAATTTTACGACCTGCGTTGCAATTGTCATTAGCACTAAAGACACTGAAGTGTGAAAACTTTCCTAACATTATTTAAATAACTATGTTTTGAACTGTTATTCTATGCATTTCATTTGTTGATTATAATACTGTTTCGGAAACTATTCAGTAAAGTTCAAAATGGTGTAACACGGCTCTAGTTGTGACAAATTCAAGGAGGCACGTTGTGACAGTGTCACTACCTGCCCCGGTCGGTTATCCATCAGAGATGAGAGCGTTGATGACCAAAATGATAGTGAAAATAATTAAATATGTAGCTGTTATCAAATCCCGCACTTTCATCAATAAATTCCGTCAATGATAGTAAGAATGCAGAGCAGTCTTCAGAACGGATAACTCTCATTGAATTAGACTAGTCTATGGCAGGTGACATTAGCATTGTAGCGGCGGTACGTTTTAGAAAAAACTAGTGGTACCCGCAGGGCTTTGCCCGTAGTTGAAAATTAAAAGGTCATTCGATTCGCCTGTATATTTACAAATAATGGATGACGAATTTCTCGCCAATTGGCTATGTTCATTCGCTCTCTCATTCCACGTCATGATAATTTCGTAATTTACTCGTCCATCTTATGATAATTTTTCTCCAGAAAATGTTCTTGAAATTGAAATAGAAAAAGAATAAAGTCGAATTTTCGAAAAATCTCTTCGAGGTGCAAACCTCATGCTACAAAATAACTTTGTGCCAAATTTCATGAAAATCGGCCGTACGATCTAGGCGCTATGCGCATCACAGACATCCTACATACATCCAGACAGAGAGACTTTCCGTTTTATTATTACAGTGAAACCCCTCCTAACGGACACCCATCAAAGACGGACACCCCTCTTATGCGGACAATTTTTAATTCCCCAGTTCCAATGCAAATATTATTGAACCCCTGTCCTGCGGACACCTCTCTACTGCGGATAAAAAAAATTGTCCTGTTAGTGTCCGCATTAGAGGGATTTTACTGTAGTAAAGAAGACGGCTATCTAAACCTGGAAATCGGAAGTGCATCGCACTCCGCTCGTAAATATTTTAAAATGTCACTCTAGCAATCGCTCCTAAAGAAAAAATTTGAGCAAAACGAAAAGCTAGAGAACGCAAGAAACTAATTTAAGAAGAAAAAGCAAAATTTAAACTGTACGGAAATGCCAGAAGGTGCACAAAAATTTACACCAACGTTATTGACAAAATTGAAGAAAAAAGATTTGGATAGCTCTTAAGATAAAATTTGATTATGTCTAGTTTGCATGGAGCAGTACAAAGTTTCTAGACCCGTAGAAGACTGGGTACAATGCAGGACACTTAAAAAATGGTCTCATGTCAAATGTATCAAAAAAGAAACCTCATTTTATTTGCATTAACAACACATCGGATGTTGAAACAAGCGATGATAATGAGTGATTATAAAAAATAGGTAGGGCTGTAGGACATGGGCTTGCACATTGTACCGAGTCAAACATTAATATGACCAAAAAGTAATGCTGATCTACGTTTTATCTTTCTCGATTAACGCAGTTTTCTAATGTGTCTCTAAAAAAAGTTCGTTAATAATTTAATTATTTTATTTTCATTTCGTTTAAAGTGTTATTGAAAACATGAAGGTGTTCTTTTTTTGTGTTCAGAGCATTATAAATGAATAATTATGTCTTCTTAACTAAAATATCCCATTTCGTTGCATCTCTTACATAATTTGTTCGTGTTACAACGTATTTGTCACTGCTAGCCCCGCTACGGGGCAAGTTGAGACAAACTTAGAGGCTACGCAAATTCCATGTTATGTCATTAAAATCGTTTAAAATGTTAATAATTGTTTTATAAATATATTGCTCAAGGTTTACTCTAATCATATAATGCATAAAATGTTTCACATCAGTTAAAATCTTACGGTAATATCAAAAGGGCCCCGGACAAAATGATACTAGGCCCAGTCTCCCCTATATGGTCGATAGTTAAGGGGGGGTCACGATCCCAAGACACTCCCCCTGTATTCGTCCCTGATCTCTTCAGCCTCTCAAAAGTATTTAAATGTCGGAATTGTTTCCTAAATTATTATTTAGTAGCACTTTGATTAAAAAAGAGTGACCAGTTTTTTTACAAAAAGGATACAAAATGGTGAAACTGTAATTACCGATCACTGGCGACTATAGAATTTCCCCAATTTTGACCTTTAGCAATGACGTCATCGTTCTCGGTCTAGTAAGAATCCCAAAACTATAAAAAGGCATCATTTGTAATAATGACTTAATATTAATGCTCAACTACCATTTTGATGATAAAGACTTTTAATTTATTAGGTCAAGGGGGATAGCGATGCCTATTTAACTCAAAAGAATTTTATGAGAGCTCAGACATTCAACGACTGAAATGGCCCCAAAGATTTGAATAAGTTCGAGGAAAATGAAATTAATGCCATTTGTCTTGTGGATGGTTCTTGAGTAGTGAAAGGCAGCCACTTCTAGACGTAATGAGTTTTTCACTAAAATCAATAATTCGTAAAATCTATTTCCTCACTGAGAGCTAAAGTAGTTACTGTTTGAAATTATATTCCTGTAAAGGGTTTGTTGAGCATTGTATTGTTGAGCTATTGTGCTAGTAGGGGAATGTGGGGCAAAGTGAAATGGCTAAGAAGACTGAGCTTTTCAAAATGAACCAGTAATTTGTTTTAAAAATTACAATACAAAAAGAACAGCATTGTATTTTATAATAAATATTGAAACATAGTTTCATTGAAACATTTTTTTTTTTTTTTGCAACAATTTTGAGCCTTCAAAAAAAAGTGGAAAATTTTCACATTTTTTTTCATGGGGCAAAGTGAAAAATGAAATATTTTTGTAATGAATTTTCTTTTATTTGACTATAAAAAGTATTTTTGGTAAAATGAATCTGCAAATAAAATTTTGAATGAATAAATAAACAGAAAATGTTACAATAAACGAATAATTAAATTATTAAATTAATTAATGTATGAATTAAAAGAAATGAGTGAGTAAAAGGGTGAACGAATAAGAAAATAAGTGAATGGATGAATAAATATAAGTGAGTTACTAAATGAAGGGACGTAAATGAATAAATTAATAAATGAATACATAAATGTTTTAGCAAATGATTGAATGATTAAACGAAATAAGCTATTTCACTTTGCATCATCCGCTTTGCCCCGCATGTACTCGACTACTCCAGCAAAATATTTAAAATACAAATAAGCTTAATATTAACTAAATAAATATTGCACTGCATATTAGAAGATCACAGTTCATATTTAAAATGTTAATAATAAGAACTTTGTTATTTTATAATATCAAAAATATTTTTTGACTTGCAACACATATTACAATAGGAGTATCCATTTTTGAAAATTGCCTGTATTGTCATAAGCTTCAATCTTCGGCGGTATTTTTTTCCTGACTGGAATAGACTATGTATCGTCACCTCAGAGCAACAGTAAGACATCTAATCAGATTAATAATACTAAGATATCCTACTGTTGCTTTGAGGCGACGATATGCAACTACATTGTTAAAATATTACCAGCAAGGTGGTGCTAAACACAGAGTAAATATTACACGTTTTCACTTTGCCCCATATTCCCCTACTTTCTTTTCTTATTTTCAAATGAGGCATTAAAAAGAGCAGCGAAAGTTATTATCCCCAAATACTGACCATTCAATGACACAGTTTGTGTATCTTATTAAAGTTGTTTTATAGCTTGTGTGTTTTAGAAACGAAATACGCCATTTTAGGGAACAAAATACAGACATCACTAAAGTATAAATCGGAGGAGCGGATTTTGTAAACTATTTTGGTTGCAAGAGTCCTTCTGGCAAAAGCATTTCAATATAAATTGCATGAATTTGTTGCGAAGCTTCAAGATGCATCTGCTTCAGTTTACATAGACGCAAATATTTTAGCCGATTGTATTGTTGTTCGTTTGCTTTTACTGTGTCTTTTCTTTGCTTTCAAACTGCAACATGAATTTGTGTCTTGCATAGGAATGATAAATTACAACAACTAACTCGTGTGTTGCTGACATTTTTCTACAGCAGTGAAATTTTCTTTCTGGTTCCAACAAAATGCAAAAAACTTTGTTCGTAAGTTTTGCACATCTGTGCTGTTCTGTAAATTCCTTCTTGTGTTCGACATAAAATTGAGAAATTTAAACATGGAACACAGAAGGAAGTTCAACAAATGCGTGTAAACCTGTTGCAGTAGGTCATAGGCAATTTTATAGCGTGTCTCTGGCAACGCTTCCTAAATACTAAATGCCAGTCACTTTTTCACTTTTAACATTTCACTTTTAACATAGAACAAAATTATCCCAATAATCAAATTTCGATACTCTTGCTACTGCCATCTATCGAAGGTATTAGAAATTAATAGCGGAGTTAAGCAATTGGTTAACTTCCAAATTTTAATTTTGGAATTAACCAACAAACAATCTTATTTGAATTGTTTGGATCCATCGCCATATCTTGTGTTGCCGTCAGGTAGCGTTGAAAGTGTACCGGCGGAGGATCACTTTTTGAAACAAATGTGATAGGCATTTAGTATTTAGGAGGCGTTGGTCTCTGGTAACTTAATGCTTGATCTTGGACGAAATGTTTGGGTCAAAGAGAAGAGTTTAGATTGGGGCACGGCCACTTTTCGTTAGAATGATGTTGTCTGGCTCTCCTGAATCGTATTTTAGCAAATGGAACCGTTTAAGCCTCATTGGACAGCATATTTACAGGATGTCTACAGAAGGATGTTAGTGGATCTTAAAATCGTTCTTTTTCGAAAATGAGAGTTCTTTGAGGAGGCAAAGTAGATGCTTTTGTTCTTGCTATGCGTTCTTGTGTGAAAGCTAAATATTTACTTTTAAGGACGCTTTTGAAATCTTCCGTCTTGTGTGAATAAATGGGCGTTTAAAAGAATCATATAAAACGCTTGTGCAATAATGCTATATTATAATTGCATTGCTTTGTTGAACAATTTTTATGTTTCTTAGTGAAAATCAACTTCTGTTTTCTGTAAACCAAGTTTTCAAAACTATAAGGTCCCTTAAACATCAGAAAAATAATTTTTTAAGCATAGTAGAAAAAAAAAAACTGCTGAATGTTTTGATCTCAAACTTTGTATCGTATAGAAGCTTTTCCGCATTCATTTTGAATTTAAAAAAATGGCTTCAGATCATGTATTATTCATTTCATAAGCCATAAAAGAAATAAATTTGCACATCCGAAACTGTAATTGATATTTTTATTAATGGGTTGGATCGTACTTTGATATAAAGAAACAATCTTTGCCGTTCCCAAGACATTTTAAATATTATTCCCAAAAATATCAATTTACCTAAAAGAGTTAGAATTTTCTCAATTTAACAGCAACAACTGAATAAAATTCAATCGAATTTGGTATACGAAGTTGAGGCTCACACACACTTTACTACGAGGACGAAACCTCAGAAAAGTTTTAATACTGAAATTTTATAGAGTACATTATTCCTGAAAAATTGACACATTTCATTGTTCTCTAGGCAGGGTAAGTAATCATGAGATATGAAAGAGTGCTTCAGTTATTTCCCCCACTGCTGTACCGTTGGTAAATTTCTTAGGGACTGACCATGAGACTTTCTGACATACATGTTAAACAAGCACGTACCCCGCATGTAAACTCAATATGGCCTCGAGTACTAAAAAAAGGATTCCTCAATCCCGAGTGATATCCTTAAAAATAGTAGCTCTGAAAAGTCAACGTATAATACGCTGAGGACTATTCTATTAGTTAAAATCGGTTTGCGCAGCAATAACGATTATCGGCAATGTAACAAATATTTTTGAGCTCGTCCAAGATTAAGTTATCAGAGTCACATTATACTAGTACACTGCACTGTAGAGTGTAGTATATTAGTACTCTGTATTAGTACCAAGTAGGTGCCAAACCACCTGAACTTGAAAAAGTAGTGTTCTTTTTCTGTTTTTTTAATGGTATTTTTCACGAATAAACAATTTTTCCTATTAACTGATGGCGAAAACCTCTGAAATTCTTCAACACAAAGCTAAGCTCATAGATAAAATTCTGGTATTAAAAATTAATTAATTAGTAAAAGAAAAGCATTTTATAACTAAAAATACAAATACAAACTTACATTACGAGAACGAAAATTTATAGAAGAAAAAGAGTTTTTTACAAACCATTGAATATAATCGTAATTTAATGCTGCATGCATCGAAGAAAAAGCATTAACTATACAGTCATTTAAAGAGCAACTAAAAGTTGTAAGCATTTGTTGATGAAGATGAATGTAACCGCCTTTTCCGTGTAGCAGAAAACATACGAGACATTTTACTTAACCTTTTTATTATCGTTCGTTATACGCATAAAATAACTTTTAGACATAATTTATTTTTCGGAATGTTGCCGCATGAATAAATTTCAAAAGCAATGATGCAAAAAAAAATGAAAAGGAAAAGAAAATTAATGATTATGGTTTAAGCATATAACGAGCGGATTTTTGTTTGTGCATCTAAAGTGTAAGTTTAATAATTTAAAATTACCCTATGTTCTTGAAAATAGACGGTCTGGAAAGTAAGAAGTAGAATCTTTCAAGTACATCATTCGCATTTTAGTTGCGAAAAAAGAAACTCCCTAGTTAAGAAGTTTAGTAATTTTTGACAAGGCGGAAAATAGCTCAAGAAAACAATACTTTAATAACGAATAATGCCTTTATGCTGAAAATTAAATTAATCAATTTACCAACGTTTTGAGACATGAAAATTGCAAACATAGGTTTTCCTATGAGTCTTGGTTTAACCAGGAATATGGGCTACTTTGGCCCACATTTTGGAGCCTTTTTAATATTTTCCCCATAATTTTTTACTTTTCTTACTTCTAATATGTGATAACTTTTTTTTGCACATTCAGACTAATCTTAATTTTGCTTTCATTCTTCAGAAATATGTTATTTCCGTTTTTACTTTTATTTCATTTGTATCAATGCTACTGCTGCGTTTGGGTTCCTTTGGCCCAAGGTGTTTTTACCAATTTGGTTTTTTCAAATTGGTAATTTGGCTCCTAGTTGATTGTTAGATTAACTAGGAGCAAAAACGACTTGAGTTGATAAGAAAATCTATTTATTTGAAAGAAAAATACATTTTATCTGAAGTTTAAGTCGTACATATTTGTTTAAAGGAAATATTTGTTTTATAACAATTTGTTTTAAAGAAAGTTTAAAAACAATTTAAAATGTGTAGCCTTTTGTTACTGTTTCACAAATTTTCGTCAGATAACAGTCCTCTTTTCATTATCTTTGGAGGTTTAATAATTTTATTAAAATAACACTATTTTCAGAATAAAGATTCCTTCATTTTCGGAAACTTCCAAAACTTGCTGGTACGAATCATCCTTGCACATACTGTTGCGAGTGATGGGCAAGGCAGCTGATCTAAGGGAATTTGATAGAGGCCAGCATGTAATGGCTAGAAGACTCGGAACGATTATCTTTTAAATTGCATGACTGGTAAGTTGGTTAGGATATATCGTTGTTAGTATTTATGAAAAGTGGGAAAATGAAAAAAGAAATCCTGCAAAGGTGCAGGATGTATACGTGTCATCAAAGGAAACGGACGTTGGAGATTCCCGCTTAGGTAAAACAAAGTCAACGCAAGAAAGTGGCTCTGTTGACAGCCTAATTCGCAACTCCAATAAATTATAGGGGGCGCTGCAGCCATTGTCTATTGGCGGATGAAAAAGGTAAAACAAACGCATGCCGTAACTTATAACTTGCTTTGACGCTTAGTGAATGACAGTAATTCTTAAACGTGTTTGTGGGGAGCTTTCTTTTCTATTCTTCTGAAATTAGATTACACCACAAACTGTCTGAAGCCTGCAATTTACCCCAAAGAAAACCCGAGGAATGTAATGTTTTACCTTTTTCTTTAGTATTGTTAATCACCGCAAGGTAGCGTATTTGAGCTCTGGAGTTGCGAATGCAATGCAGGGCCATGTACAACAAGTGTTTTGGAACACACTGCTCAACCTACACTGTTGCCCATGCGATGTAGCAGCAGTCAGCCCAATCATGTATCATTGTTGCCCGCGTGTCATTGTTATACGGATACGTCCATAAAAGGCCTTGGAAAATTGAGACCAGAAGAGGTCCCAGAAAAAGAGTCGCCTGGTCGAATTTATTGCAAGTTTTTATTCATCAAATTGATGGTTATGTCCTGGTACGCCGTCTTCCCGGCGACCAGTTGCTCCTTTCATATACAACAGGTTATATGAAGAGTGGTGGTGGCAGTATTTTGCACTGAGGAACGTTCTCATGAGCTGCTCTGGGACCATTAGTTGTGGTAGAACAAAAGAAAAGATAAATAGTGAGCCATCACATAAATCAGATAATTTGACATGCATGTGACAGCTCTATATATTATTTAAAATGTATCATTTTTACTTTCTTCTATATCTAATATATAGAAGAAAGTATTGGATTCGTGCAAATTTTCGAATTTCGAATTTTGACGGATTCGAACGTTTTGAGGTGTGCTGAGTCCATTTCGACTATTTTTGGAAAATGTCTGTCTGTCTGTGTGTATGTGTGTGTATGTGTGTGTGTATGTGTGTGTGACTGTGTAAGTGTGTGTGTATGTGTGTCACGTCTGTGTGTGACCAGTTTTTTGTGGCCGTTCTACAGCAAAAACTACCGCATGAAATTGAACGAAATTTGGTACACATATGTGCCCCTATGTGAACTTGTGCCCATTGGTTTTTGGCGCGAATTCCTCCAAGGGGGGTGGAGCAATGGGACGTTTTTTGAGTTACGCGTGCTTGCTATTCCTCAGGAAGTAACTGGCGGAATCAAACAAAATTTGGTCCACATGTTGCCCCTAACAGGAACAGATGCTGATTCAATTTTGATGTCAATAGCTCAAACGGGGGTTGAATTATAGAACTTTTTTGTCGTCAATTGTGACTGCTCTATCTCAAGAAATAACGAACGGAATCAAACAAAATTTTTTTGACAAGTAGCCCATAGTGGATATAAGAGCTGATTTTATTTTGGTGTCAATAGCTGAAAAGGGGGTAGCGAAATCGCCCGTTCTTTTTTTCCATTGTGAGTGCCCTATCTCAAGAAGTAATGCTACGTTCTGGTTGAAATTTGGAATATATGTGAATCCATACGTAAACAGGCTTTGGTTCAATTTTGAGTCCAATCGCTCCAAGAAATGTTGATTTTTTTTTTTTTTTTTTTTTTTTTTTTTTTTGCGAATAAAAATAGCTTTATTAATGCAACAATAAGAAAGATAAATCGTAATAAATTGTCGTCTGCGTATTTCTCGTGATTTTAATTGTATGAAAATGATCGGAAATATTATCTCAATGATTTAAAATTTTTAACTGTTGCCATCTTATGTTTGTTAATAAATAAAATATTTGTAATTATTCAAGCAAGGCTTTTAAAATAACTTTCAATTTTCGCTCTTTGCTTTGCTTTTACAATAATTCAGACAGTGGGATGGTCATCAAGATTTTGCATGTGTAATTTTGTTTTTGTTAGGAATATTGCTTCCTCGTCAAGCATGGGGAGGGATCAGAAAAGGAAAAATATAGAAGAAAGTTTCGTAATGGCCACAACATACTAGTTCAAAATGTAAAAACTTTTTTTTCCCTGAGAAATCAGGTACACATGCGTGATTTTTCAGGCAAAAAGTTTTTGCTTTACTTTTTGTACATTTTAAAATGAAATAAAGAACTATCCCGTTCAGGACAGAATGTCTGTTTTCCGTGCAAAGGTCCAGCCGCATTTAGTTAATGTTACCCGCTTCTTTTGTAAAATAAAAAGTGGAAAACTGATATGTTAACCTTTCATTTGCAGTCGAACATACTACAAATTTTGAAGCGAAGTCAAGTTAATCACTTTATTTGTAATTCATTTTATTGATTTTACTTCTGATGAGCATTTTTTTTTAATGCTTTAAACTCTTCTGGAGTAAGAAAGGATATTTTTCTCAGTTTTCTTTATTCCCATCTCCTCATCAATGAGCAATTTCATTGCAAGAATACGAGGAATAAAATGTTAAAAATGAGCACTGGTTTCTTAGAAAAAAAGTTTCTGATAAAAGAAAAGCTCCCGTTTTTCAGATGTTTGCTCGAAATATTAATTTAACACCGACATTGTGTTTTTAACTTCGAAATTACGTTTAAAAAAAAAGAACGCTTTTCAACTTATGTTTGATGTACATCTCACAATAAATGTAAAAAGTGCAGAAGATAAAAGGATTTTCAGCAGCAGGTTTTTTTATTAGACTGTTGCTGTTGTTACTATTTGTTTCTTATCTTCTTCGGTAAAATTACATGTAGGAATGGAAGTAACCATTTTAAATGCTCTTTGCTTTTTAAGATGCTGTTTCCGGAAGAAAAAAACTGTTTCAGTCTTAGAGGCTTCGTTTTGAAGTTTTTTTTTTTTTTTTTTTTCTGTTATGGGTTTTTCTTTCAAAACACACCCACATATATTTTATTCTATGAACTAAAAAACATCAGGGCTTTTTCCACTTTTTCAGGGTCACCAGGCATGTTTTCACGTGCATTTAAACTAGTATGCTGTGGCCATCGCGAAACTTTCTTCTATATCTTTCTTATAATTCTGATCCCTCCCCATGCTTGACGAGGAAGCAATATTCCCAACAAAAACAAAATTACACACGCTAAAACTTGACGATCATGGCAATTCCCGATTTATCTCAAAAGCAAAGCAAAGATTGAAAATTGAAAATTATTTTTAAAGCCTTAATTAAAATAATTACATTTATTTGTTAACAAATACAAGATGACAACAGTTGAAAAGTTTAAACCATCGCTATTTTCTGGTCAACACATATGGATTCACATTTATTCTAAATTTCATCCAGAACATAGCATTACTTCTTGAGATATGGCACTCACAATGCAAAAAAAAAAAATGAACGTTCGATTGTGCCACCCCCCTTTTCAGCTGTTGACACCAAAATCGAATCAGCTCTTATATACTCTAAGGGCTACTTGTCGATTCCGTTCATTATTTCTTGAGATACAGCAATCACAATTGACGACAAAAAACGTTCTATAGCGCAACCCCCGTTTTAGCTATTGACACAAAAATTGAATCAGCACCTGTACTTGTTAGGAGTAACATGTGGACCAAATTTTTTTTTTGACTCCTCCAGTTACTTTTTGGGGAATAGCAGGCACGTATAACTCAAGAAACGTACCATGACTCCACCCCTTTTGGAGGAATTCGTGCCAAAAATCAATGGGCACAAGTTCACATAGGGGCACATATGTGCACCAAATTTTGTTCGATTTCATGCGGTAGTTTTTGCTGTAGAGTGGCCAGAAAAAACTGGTTACACACACACATTTTCCAAAAATGGTCGAAATGGACTCAGCACACCTCAAAACGTTCGAATCCTTCGAAATTCGAAAATTTTTACGAATCTAATACATTCTTCTATATATTAGATATAGAAGAAAGTAAAAAGAAATCTTTTATTCACACTGATGTAAAACTTCAATTGCTATGAGTAGAGCTCAGATTCTAGGACGCAAAAAAAAAGAAAAAACCTGCAAATAGCACCAAAATGTTTAAAATACGCACTGAAAACCAAACAATGCGCACTAAAAATGTAAAAAATATGCAGTAATATATTTTTACGCACGCCAAGCAAGTCCTCCAAGCAAACCTGAGTAAAAAAAGTTGCTCTATTTTTCGTTCTGTTGCTAAAGAGATAAAAACATATTGAAGCAATTATTTACACTGAAAATTACACGCCCATCAAATGTTTTTATTGCAATAAATGAACACAAGAGGGATTTCTTGGAGGATTTCTTTTGTTAGAGATTGTCTCTTTTTATTCACTATCATTGCTGAAGATTAAAATATCTTTCCAACTTCTATAGGATCACTTTGAATTAAAAATAAAATTACAACCCAAATTCAAAAAAATAGAACACTTTTATTTTTAGAGGAAAAGCTTAATCTAACAAAATATAAGAGCAAAGTGGGTATTTAAATGAACGTGTCGCCCTTATCAGACTTTAAAGAATATATAACATATAATATAAACTAAATTAAAAATTACTTCCTTGTTTCCGATTTTATCACGTTCACAACCCATTTTCAGCAGAAGAATAACGTAAAAATGTCCGGGCGCCAAGTTTTATACTTGTCGCAACCTAAGAAGTTAAAAGGTATGCAAATAATTTCGCAACCTTTCAAATTCACATTAAATGAATTGATTATTCTAGTTTTTGGCCCATATAAGAAATCAACAAAATTTCCAAATGATAATTATATCGTTTGGAAATTTTGTTGATTTCTTTGATTTATCGTTTTAATACTTTAATAGCCCTTAAAGTATTAAAACGATAACTTTAAGGTTGATAAAGTTGTTTAACTTATTCATAAATAACATGATTTACTTTGTTTAAGAATGCATTCATTTTACCTGACTCACTGACAAGTTTCGTTTAAACAGTTCTGATTTTCTTTTTTTTTTTTTTTTTAATTTGCGTTGTAAATCTTGGAGCAAGTGAAAAACACAGTGAAAAACATTTATTCTCAAAAATTGTCATTTTTATGCATTTATTTGCATTTTCATAGAACGATGATAAAATATGCCACAGCTTATGCAGATATGCCCCCCCCCCCCAACCTTAGATGACGCAAAAATACGCTTGGTAAATTCTTTACATTGTTCTGTGTTGAGCAAAGGGGCCCCAAAAAATGATTGCGACAGGCCCCCAAACTTATAACTGCGCCACTGGTGATCCAGGCTCCAGTTATAAGCATAAATTATTTGCATGGCTGAGACACTGGTTTTCAAAGTTACAGCTTTTTAATAAAATGACAAAAATAGCACACTTTGCTTCATAAACGTATTCAAATGGTTGTTAACGTTGTAATAGTAATTTCAAAACGTTTGTTAAACATTCAAACGTTGCTTGAACTACTTGTGTATGCTCCAAGGCAGCGATTCTCAAATGGTGGTTCGGTGGACTGCTACCGGTCCTCAAAAAAATTCTGGTCCTTAGGTTTTCGCTCGTTCACGTTAAAAATATTCCTTACTCAATAAGATAAATTAAAGTAAAAGAAAGAAATAAAAAACACAAATTAATAATAATACCTATCCGACATTTTGATAGTTCACGTGAATTTTTGACTAATCCTCTCAATTTTCAACGATTTCTCAAAATGTTTATTTACTTATGTACCATTATTGCAATAATTACTTGTCTTCACATTTAAATATGTTTATGATACTCGTTTAATACCGACTAAAGTGTTTATTTATTTTTTTTAGCTTATTTTTAGTATTTTTCCGTAAAATCGCAAAACAAAAAACCTCACTGGTCAAAAAAAAACAAAAATCCCAGCAGTTTTTAACAGAAAAGAGAGAAGGAGAGTAGAAAAACCTCGCCAGTCCACGATTTATTTATTTATTTTTTTTTTTTTCAAAAGCTCTTGCCAGTTTACGGGTTAAAAAGTTTGAAATCGCTGCTCTAAGGTTACTGCGGGAGGTATTTCAAATAGTATCAAAAGCACGAAGAAGTTAAATGATGAAAAAAAGTTGAAAAGAAGAATAAAAAGAAAACTCGAAATAATGGGATTGTTCCCTTCAGTCAAAAGTACTACTTTTAGTCACTGAAATTGATAGAATGAATATAAAAAAAATAACATGAACCCAGAAAATACTTTCATTTTCCCAACAGTTATTTTTTAATTAATTTTTTTAAATGTCCGATTTTCAAACCAAGGCGTGATCTTTATGACGTTACAAATGATGCAATTTGGCGCATCTTTCTTTCGCGTTTCCACGTTAAGATAATCAAGAAGCGAATTAAATATTGCGCTCTACACTTGCTATCAACCATATCGTTGCCAATACACGTGAGTAAAGATGCGAATTAAATATTTTTCTCCGTGAATTTCAACACTGAATGGCATTTCATCATTTGTGATGTCACACGACAGAAACGTAAACAATAAAAGCGCATTGATTTAAGGAATTTTTTAAAAATATTAAACTTGAACAAATTATTTAAAAAAATGGTCAGATCCTCTATTTTTAAGCATGCTCTTTCAGAAAAAAATTAAAATTTTGGAAACGACCCCATTATAAACAAAAATAAATAAAAAAAACCAGGTTTAAGAAAAATCAGTTTTTTGCTCTAGTATTTTAGCATCATCAAAATAGTAAATAGGAACGAACGTTATTCAGAAGTTAAGTCAAACTTTTAAGCTACATTTTTATCGTTTCTCTCCTTCTGAAAACACCATGATAACTCTACTTATCCAAAGCGACAGCATTTCTTGGAATTTACCGGAACTTTCGCCATTTCGTGTCAAAACACTCGAAGTAAGAAATATGGCCGAATAAATCATACTCACGCAGCAAAAAAAAAAAGTTTCTTCTTTTCGTCTTTTGAATTTCGTTTTATCCTGTAAGCTGTCAAAGCGCGTAGGTAGCAGTGAAAGGATTGGACCGCATTCGTCGGAAACCCTGGACCTACTTTAAAACGCCAAGCTGTCAGGAATGATTTGCTGCTCAATAATTCCGAAAGAAGAGTTTCCATCCTCTTAAAAAGTTCTTCAGAAGCCCTTTCGGTGATTTTTCAAGACATATATTACTTCAATGCCATTTTTTACGCTTTTGATTTGCAGCAGTTTGCAGGTATCCGTAAGAACCTCCTGGCTCAACTCGAAGAAACATTATTCTTCTTATTTGTTTGTTCTATTGTTGAGGAAGCAGTATACTTTAAGGTGTTCGATTATATATATTCGTATATACTTCCGATAATGTCTAACCCTTTTGTTTTGAAAGTAATACTGTTCAAACGTTTCAGACTTCCATCAAAGTTTGTTCAAGGGGAAAAATCTTTTTCTTAAATTGAATCTTATTCTACTTTTCTTGTTATTGCATCTTAATCACGTCCACAATACTTCAAAGAGCTTTTTTTTCGTAAATTAAATACTTATAACTTTATAGAAGTGAAGGCTTACTTAAATTTCTCCAACTTCCTCTATTGAAGAGGCTGAATTGCCTTTCGAGAGCTTAATCACACCATTTCTTGAGTCCATGCCTCATTTCCAGAAGTGTTCATCGTAAAGACTCTGAAAAGAAAAACCTTTTATTTAGAGAATAAGAGCATTTTGAGAATAAAAAGATCCACTTTTGTTAAGGGACTGAATTGTTTTATTACGTCTTTGAGGAGTTAAACTTTCGCAAGTTATGAAGATATGATTTTTAAGGACTTAAAAACACTTATTTATGGGTAAACACGTTTTTTTTTTTTTTTTTTGGAGTTTAATCTATTAATTAACAAAAATTTATAACTGTATAAAAGACTATTAATAGTTGAAAATCGTAACTTTATTTAATGAAGTACTAGTGAATACACGCATTTCTCAGCACAACAGATTCTGTGGAGCAATAAATAATAATAATTAAGAATGCGTTAGGTACTATACAAAAACAAAATGCATATATTGAAGAAATTGCAGTTTTTCCCCTTTGTGTTGATTCGTTATCAATTTACCTTGACCTTTTTAGGTAGTGCGATATATATACGAATATATCTTTCACCAGAGATTAAGCACAAGGTGCTTTAGAGGAAGAAACAATTTTTTTTTTTAAATCTTCAGAAACCCTTGGTCAAACTTTAAGGTTCATGTACTGTCATCAAATATTGCTTTTTGCTTAAAACAGTGATGACAGGGACAGACGATTCCCACGATTACATTCAATATCAATAGGATAAGTAGCTCCCGTTAAGTGGTCTTCAGTTTGCAAAGTGGTTTAGACCGCTGATTTGTAAGAAAAATAGCACACTCGTAATATATAATGAAATAACTTTTTTATTGCACATATAGGATTGCTTTCAGCAGAAGTCAAACTGCGTTTAAGAAACCACAGTATTTTTTAAAAAATTGAAAAGATCTCGATGAGTTATGAATTTTATTCCACCATGAACTCCAATGAATGGTTTCGGCTTTAGGACAATTTTCAATGGAAATTCTTCTTTATAGATCACAATTGATAAATTAATAAATTTTTCTCCAAGAGTCTCGAATTATGTAGAATATGTGCTACGTCAATCAACACTGCATGTAGTTAAAGAGCTTCTCATTTTTAAATTAAGCGGTGCAACAGCCCATGGGGGTCAAGGCCTACTCAGTTTACGAGACCGAGGGCTCTGGGGTTCAAGAGCCATTGAACTGTAATTCTAAGCGGAGAGAGAATATCACATTCTTCAGCAATGAAGCCTGCTGTCTGAATTTCGAGCGAGTATGACAAAACGCTTTGCGTAACAAAACATCTTGTTTAATGGGGAGACCGCTTCTTTTGCTATACTAAATTGTGCAAATAAAGGAGTCGAAAAATGCATGTTAAAAAGTCTTACGGGATAAAACTTGAGTTTTAATAATTAAGAAGTTTTAATAATTAAAAGAGTGTTCCTTTTGCCATACTTGCTTGGACAAAAAACGGACTGCCCATTTCACGTTCTTCTTATTATTAGAGCTCAATGGCAGGAGCATATGTTAAAATCAGGTGGTCAAGGTACTGTATATCATCGCCTCAGAGCAACAGTAGGATGCCTTAGTGTTATTCCTGGGATTTGATGTCTTAGTATTGTTCTGAGGTGACGATATATTCATATTAAAATTTATTTTCGCCTTCTGACTTATTTATTCGCACTAAATATCTACAGCACAATTTAACTCTTCCACTGTAAAAATTTGATGAAAGCAATAGAATCGTGACACTTTTGAAAATTTTTGAAACCCTACAATTGAATCAAGGTTGGAAGAAAAAAATTGAAAAGCAGTTTTTGTTTCTTTAACGAAAATGATCATAGAAGAAAAACTTTCGGAATTGAAGAGGCAAGTATCTTATAAAAGAGGGATTGATCCAATACCTTTTTCCACAAATGCATCATTGTTCGCTCCAAGGACAATAGTATATCCATAATGAGCTGACAGATTCTCTATTGTCCTGGATGGGATCTTTTGCCAGTTCTTCCTGCAAAAGCCCACCAGAGAGCGAAGCAATCAACATAGCGAGCGCATCGATCCTTTACGTCCTCAGCAAGTGGAATGACTCCTCGATCGATGCAAGTGATGGAACACCGATTGGAACGCTCGATTGTTTTGAGTTTCAAAAACAGATTGCCATCGATGATAATGGGGAGAAAGGGCCAAAAAATGTTTTTGACAGAATGAGAATTTTGGACTTAAATAATGAGTTGGTGGAAAAAGTTTGCGAAGAATTTGATGAAAGTAATTGCATGGAAAATTGAACTGGAAATGGCTCTGCATTTGCGAAGATGATTGCACCAGGAAATTGTTAGTATCTCAAGATAGTGTTGTACAAACTAGTGAAGTTTTTTGAATTGAAAAAAGTGTTATACGATAGTACATTGAAAAGATTAGCGAGGAAAATCGATGACAGTTAAATTAGTGTTTGAATCGAAATTAACAATTTTGGGGGAAAATGGGGTAAAGTCATGTAAAACTAATAATAATTTGTGGTGGAGAAAGTAAATATATAAATTCACTATTTTATCTATAACTACCCTTTTAGCTTTGAAGTGAAAGTCCGCTTTTCATATTACAACTTTAGGTTATAATTGACAGTTTTGCCTTACCCATAGGGCAAAATCGTCCTTTTGCAAGCATTATTTTAAAAAAAGTCACTATGAAAATAACGTCTACATCAACACTTCCAGATTGAGAAGATTGTCTCTAAAACGTATAAGGAAGTATATGCTAGCTAGTTTTAGTCGTAGAAATATCTCTTAAATGTCTGTTTAATTCACATCCAAGCCTAAAGGTGTCGTTTTGACCCTTTTTTCCCTACAATATTATGAGGTAACATAAAAGCTGAAAAGAATAAAACTCATTGAAGAAAGTGGACTTTTATTGCATTAGCTTATTATCGATTCTAAAATGAGTCCACATTCGTGGAAATGGCTATTTAAAATCAGTTGGACGTCATGTACAAAATTAACGTGAAAAGTTGCTTTGTTATTTTTAATTACTGGATAATCATGGGGAAACTTGAAAGAATTCTTTAACGAAAATGATGTTCACAGATAAATAGTGCGTTACGAATAAAACTTAACATATTATTCAATTGTTGCAAAGAAATCTTTCGGAAAACTAGCTGTTAAACATTTCATTTATAATCAATGCAGGAAAATATCACAGATAGATATTTTTTAGGCTTGTTGTAATCGGAAGTCTGTAAAGCTCTGAAAAAATGCTGTTACTACGTATGTTGTTATGAGAAATAAAAAACTCTAAGTAAATCGAGAAGTTCAAACTGTTCCTGAGGTGTCTCTTGATACATACTGTATAGCGAAGTTGTTTGCATTTGAAAAACAGGATTCTTTTAATTAGAATTTTTTAAAGAAACGTTTCTAAAGAATACCTTGAAAATTATTCACTGTATGAAACTTGTACAACATGCAAAGTTGCATAATTTGTTTTGTATTAAAATTTTGTTTTTTCTTCCATAAAAATATTAAAGCAGTGCTAAGTGCTAGACGGCGCAAGTTACCTCGACATCTACTTTATTAAAATATACATTATAAACTTTTTTCCATATGCATTAAATATTTATATAACTTGAAATGGAATGCAGGACTAACAAACAAATTCCAAGAAATATTCTTGACGCCTTTTGCTTTCTCAAGAATAAATCTTTCAGCAGTAATTAACAATGATTTGTGTTCTTTGCTCATGTCAAACACAATCCTAAGCAGAAATGAGCTCTAACGTAGAACAAAAGCTTGCTTTAACAACTTAACAAGAACAAACACTTGTTTTTGACACCGTCGGCTTTTATCAGAATTTCTACCGAAGGCGATAGACGTAGTTCTAAACGCAAAAGGCAGCTTCGTTTCTCATTATTCTGTTAGATTTCATTTGTTGAAGAGTTTCATTTTCTCAAAGAGTTCTCAAGAGAATTCAAAGAGAGTTCTCAAGAGAGCATTTTCTCAAGAAATAATAAAGGGGGTGGCGGAAAAGCGTAGTTTGTAAGGCCAGGGGAGTCGCGAAGGGAATGTTAGGATTAATCACTGAAACCGAAGGAGTATTTAAGGCAGATTGCTAATAGTACTAGTGCAATAATATATTTATACTCCCTCATGTTTACTATTTAAGTCCGACCGCATGTATGCATGTGTGAATGTATCAAAGCATCTTGCCAAAAAGTCAATTCTGATTGGCTGTTGAGAAGAGGGCCGTTATCAAATATGTCACATGACCTTGATGATGCTAAAGGGACAGTAATGACCGACAAGGGATAAAAAGTCACCAAACTTGGCGACGTTTGGCGATTCCTCTCAAATTGTGGCACCGAAAATAAGTTTCCGAAAATGATGCCTACCTAGCGATGAATCTTCTATTTCTCGCCAAGCCAATATTACGTCATCACTGTGAGGCACCGCAAGCGGCTAGTGTAAGAACTATTTGACTGATGTGTATGAGTGAGATACAATTCTTTTTTTTTTCTTTGGAGAAAAAACTAATGTCTTATACAAGATTGTTACTACATCTAACGTCCCCGTAACAATAAATGCCTATCGTAATTACCTCAAAAAGTGAACTGCCTCCAACCTTCGCATTGCCTTCCAGTACGGAGGACAGCGCCACTTATAGGTAATCCAACGATGTTGTTGGCATGGAGATTTATTCAAGCATTCGGATCCCGAATATCTAGATCTTCGTGTATATTATGGCCAAAATCATTGATCGAGTAACGCTCTGACGCCACAAAGAATGAAACTCGTGCCATAGCATGTGTGACGGCAATATGCCATTGTTAAAGCAGCAAAATTTCAGTAAGGTTTTTAAAATTTGAGGATATTTTTTGGCAATGTTTGACATGCAGGGAAAAGCGTTATTTCGACAAGGCTGGACTAGATCCGGTAACTTAACTGTTTTATTGGTAAGACCAAGGCTTCACTTGATACGCGTCTTATCAGGCTCAGTCATTTCAATAAAAGTTGTAGCATGAAACCAATCAATCAAACAAAAAACCTGGTCAGACTCCAGTGACATCTGGAGGATTTTGTGGCAACTTTTAACTATATAAACAACAGATAAGATTATTCTTAAAGAGAATAGTTATTCAAAATTGAGTTCAAAAGTATTTGAGTTAATTTAAAAGCGGTTTTTTTCTTCCTGAGGAAAAGTGTTTGAAAAGATGTTTTAGGCAAAAAGTGAAAAAATATGAAACTTTGTTTTCAAGAAAAATTAAGTTTGGAAACAAAATCAGATGAATATAAGCTGAGGAAGACAAATCAATGTAAATTCCGTGTACGAAAAAATGTTGTGATTAATTATTCCAACTTTTCGCAATAAGCATTTTCAAAATTAATTGAGTAATGTAACTGCAAACCTTCAATAAATATAAATAGGAATGAGCATTTATTGCAATTTATACATTGAATAACAATTTCAAACGAGCTTAAAAAGAAGTTTTCTGTTCGAAAACGTATGTGAGTAAATGTTTTGGAAATACTGTAATTTTTTTGGGGGGGGAGGGGGGGGGTAATTTCTGCTTCCAATTAATAAGAAACAAACATTGGAAATTTGGCTCTGAATGAAATAATGCGTAATATTATATAATTAAACATTACATCTTATGGACGAAACCATACTGTCTATAAATCGTATGAACTGTGCTTAATAATTTGTATCAAGAAAAAGTTTTTTTTTTTTTTTTTTTTTTGGCTTTATTATGCAAAAATTAATTACATATGCTTCATCAAGCACAACTGATAAATATATTTATCAGTTAAAACAGAAAACAAATGAAAGTAGCGATTGTTTCTCATAATTATTACTAACCCAGGCAACGCCGGATATTTTTGTTAGTTGATAAATATATTTATGGAAACATTCAGAGAGCTTTTAGTATTTTTTTTTCTTATACTTTAAAGTTTAATTCAAAATTAGTTATTTTTTAAATTATATTCTGAAAATGGTGAATAGCTCCAATTTGATATCTTTAGCTTTTTTACAACAAGAATTATTAAAATGCATAGAGATACAATTTTTCTAAAGAAAAATAAGTAAAAAAGATATCATAAAACTGATCGTTAATATCGATCATTATAAATTGCAATTTATATCATAAAGGAGTACGTTGTATATTAAAAAAAAAAAATTTAAATCATTTAAAAGTACATTGAAACAATAATGAATTCACCCGGAAAAACATGCCAATAAAAATTTCAAAAAAGGAAAACATGGCAACTTTTCATTTAAAGATTTTTATAAACCTTTAAATGAAAAGTTGCCATTCCAGCCTTTAAAAAAAATAATAATAAAAATTCCTTCTTTTTTTTTTTTTTTTTTTGAACAAAACTTTTGTTTGTTGAAAAAATAAATAAATAAAAATAATAATAACAGTTAAAAAAATTAAAATAAGCCTGTTTAAAAGATAAACGGTATTCAATGTTTACGCATTGTGAGGAAATTTAAAGGGGAGAAACTTCGCCACATAAATACATTATTGCACAAAAAAACATGAAAAGTTCCACAAATTTTTAAATTATTTGTTAAAGATCAAATTAAAAAAAAAGCCATTAAGTAGCATAAAAAGTTACATTAAAATGAAAAAAAAAAGGAAAATTAAATTATTTCGTAATCCGCCAAATCAAAACTAAACAGTATTAGGAAGCAACCATGTTACTGTATTCAGCCAAAGATCCATTAAAGTGTAAAATAATTCGCCAGATAAATGTATTAATTAATTAAAAAACAATAAAAGTTCCATCAAAGTATCAAAAGAACAAACATTGGCGACAGCAATTTTAGCAATAAGAAAAGTTTTCGCCAGTTTCACATGTTCCGCGAGGAGATAATTTCCCCATGATTTTAATGTGAATATTAAATGGCAAGAAATATAATGCTGTCAAATTTTGTGACACCAAAGAATTACATATATGTGCGTCACGATGCATTTCAACTCTTGGCGATTATTTTTCATTTTATATGTTGTCCCCGTATTCGGTTTTTTGGTTTCAATAAAATGAAGCTTTTATAGCTGTCAAATATAGTTTGTTCAGCATATTTTTTTTATATTTTACTGAAACTTTTAGTGTCGTTTCGTGGGTAGTTTCATTTACTGAGAGGATTATTGAAACTTTTAATAAATAAATGGTAATAAAATTATATGTAATAAAACTTTAAATGCTTTCGATCATCGAATTTATTTATTTTTCGAAGTAGTATGATATTTTGTTTTTTTCGCGGATTTTTAATCAAAACAAAGCAAAATAATTCGCCAAATAAAAACGAGATGTTAAAATAATATGAGAAATCTCGTTAAAATATTTCGCTAAATCAATTTCAATTCTCCATTATTATGTGACATAATCAGCAGAATAAATTAACCTTGTCATAAGTAAAAATTGAAAGTGTGTAAATTTTGTAAAATTAGAAAAAGAAGCAAACATACGACAATGTAAGACTTATTTTTTAATTTTTGCTGACGATGATGTAAGTGCAATTTTTCAGTTTTCGCCAAGTAAAAGTAAAGAGAAAATTCACCAAGCTGAGCGACGTACCTGTAACTAAATAATATCAAAAGAGCAAATATGTATTACAGTGTTACCGATATTGTGAAAATAAAACAATTATTGTCGAAATCTTGACGATTGCGCCACTAAATACCTCCTTTAAATATGCAGTAAAATAATATATAATTTATAAACAACAAGGTTTCCTTCTCAGACATTTTTTTTTTAAATTTAGACGAAGAGTAATGTTTGAATTCTTCTCGATATCATCACATTAAATGTCTCAAAAAATGTATACGTAATCTCTGGGGCCGACTTACTAAAAGTGAGACAAGGCTCAAAATGCTTTGGAGTTCCCTGTGCTTCAGGGATGCATTTTACCAGAAGTGAACGCCAATGAGAAATAGTTGAATACTGAGTTGGGACCAGCTTTACCTAAAAAGGGAATTTATTTTCCTTGAAAAACAGACCTGGTACGCCGTTCCGGCATCAATTCACCCTGTACTACACTACACATCGGTTAACCATATCAATGAAATTTTACGTTAAAGATTGAAAAAACATCACTTTTTACAGCAGAAATAATACGTTAACTAATGTAAACAAATGATTTCCCCCGGTTATACTACAGCGCCATCTTACGGGCAAGGCGGCGCCTTTGATCTTTTGAGAAATGACTGAGCCTGATAAGACGCATCGAGTGAAGTCTTGGTAAGACTCATGTTAAGAGAATGAAGAAGCGAAAAAGTGGTTAACAATGAACACTATCTACTACAGTTTAGGGTTGATCCACTGGAGTGAGGGCTAAAATTTCAACTGTCAAAATAACACTAAACAGGTAATTGCTTCGTTCAAATGTAGAAGCAATTTTCACCCGTCATACCTTGACGGGAGATTTTCTGTATGGTAATAATTCTTAAAAAAGCACTACCGAGCGGCCATCCAACGAAGGCGTTGCTACGGCGATGGATCCAAACAATTCAAATCAAATTGTAAATTATTTAACTTCTAAGTTTAAAATTAGAAGTTAACTCATTGCTAAACTCTCCGCTATTAATTTCTAATACCTTAGATAGATGGCAGTGGCGTTCGGACCAGTAATGACTGGTCCTCGTTTTGAATCCATTTTTGCTTTATGGAGGCATAAAATAACAGTTTTTTTTTTTTAAATTAATATTAAGCACTTTTCAAAATTCGCTCAAAAGGACAGAATAACTTTTCTGGGTCAGACTGGACAGTTTAAGTATTTGTGTAGTTTTCAATAGTTACAAGAAAATGACACCACAAACGAAGAAAAGTGCGGATCAAATCATTTCAAAACAAAGTTTCCCAGAAAATTAGCATGTTTCAATGCTCAAAATACTATAATACTGCTGCAGCAATATTAATAGTATAGTAATTTTATAGTAATAACGGCAACGCTTACTATTAATATTGCTGTTATAAGGCAACTCTTTTTTGTTTGTAACAATGGGATTTATATTTAATCTTTTAATGGGGAAATTACGTGAAATTTAATTTTCCATCCTAAACAAAACAATAATTTTATATTAGAATTTAATTTTTTTAGCGTTAAGTTGTACCTTATGAAAACTTCGGGATTTAACTTAACGATTAAATAAATCATTAAGTTAAATCCCGAAGTCTCTTAGTGGTTTAGTTGTTGAGATGTAAGCAAAAGCATGCCGAAGAACTTCCGTGACAAACATGCCAAGGGCCACAAAAGGTATGTCATGTCTAATCAATAAAAATGCTTATATGTTTCTAATGTTTAAAAAAAAAAAAAAAAAAAAAAAAAAAAAAAAAACATTCACTGCTCATAAAATTATTTCGTCGTTTTATTTAGAATAATTTTCTCCTTACTTTCACAAAAAAAATAATGCATTAATTATAATAAAAATGGTCAAAGAACGTGTTTAAGTAGGGAGCCGAAGGAACTCTGGCCCCTCTCGAAATAAATTTTTAAATATTCATTGTGAATAAGGACTTAACACTTTCAAACAACTTTGGAAAATTCTCATGACATTTAGTTGGGCTGCTCCCGAAATAAATTTCAATACACGCTCCTGCAAACGGTGCTGAAGTTCTCTTTACCTTCGTAGTTAAAATGAATGTTTTAATTTTCGACCGCCGTTAATTAACTTAAATAGTTTGGCGTTCTCTATCTTCAAGATCACATGACGCCATTTGAATATAAATGATTTCTCAGTGAATCAGCACTGAATCAATTACTTTTCATATCAAATGATAATCATTTGCTATTCAGTTCGTTAGAATAAATGTACGATAAAATGTTTTATTCTAACTTCATGAAATATATATATTAATGCTGCAAAATTTATCTATTTTACATTTTAACCGGTGTTAACAAACTTTAACTTTTTATTGTAAATGGTTTTATTACTATTAGTTTTAAATTTTAGATAATAAGATAATGCTGTAGTAGTTTTTTCTTCAGTTTTATGCCAGTAGACATATAGTATCAAAATGTGAGTAGAGCAGTTAAGAATAAATAGGGGGTTAAAGTTACCCTGTATGCCAGTACGCGTTTAAAATGTTTTTAGTTAAGATAATAAACATTCAGTAGGAATAAAATAAAAATCTTTCTCGTTGCTTATTGGTAAATTATCTTGAACAGTGAATACCAGTGTAGCAGCAGGGTGGTTGTGAGGTCCATGCCTTTAGAACCCTTGCCACAAATTGCCAATCCTCGAGAATGTTCATGACCACCTCCTCCCCCTGTAGAAGTTAAATTGTGGTTGCGCGGGTGATGAATAATAATACTGTTCAAAGTAGAATAATGACCTTTGTACTCGAAAAGTAAGGAATAAATAACAACGTATAATTGCACAAATTGCAAATTACTGCAGACACGTGTTTCGGAGTTACAAGGAACCCCTTTTTCAATGCAAAATAAATGATCTTATGGATGAAAAGACACGTGACTAAAGAATTTCGAATGTCTGTATTGATCCGATCTGTATTATGTGTGTGTGTATTTCAAACCTAATCTAGTATATTTTCTTAAATAATACTAATTATTTATTCAATAGTTTATTTTTCCCTGCTCCTCGTTCTCCGGAATCTATAAAATCAAGTAAATATGTTTGACGGCGTATTGGGGTATAATGTGAGAATGAGGATTTTGACCTGGAGTCTTCCCCTTGCAAAATTCCTGTGTGCACCACTGTACTATAGTTGGGGTAAACCTAGCCTGACAGCGTCGTTATTCTGCAGTGGGGTCGTTTCCAATATTTAAAAAGTCTTTTTGTCTGAAAGAGCATGCTTAAAAGCATTAGATCTGACCATTTTTTGATAAATTTGTTTACGTTCAATATTTTAAAAAAATTACTTAACTCTGAGCGCTTTCATTGTTTACGGCTTCTGCCGATGACATCACAAATGATGAAATGCCATTCTGTGTTGCCATTCACAAAGCAAAATATTTAATTCGCATCTTTACTCACGTGTATTGGCAACGATATGGTTGATAGCAAGCGTAGAGCGCAATTTTAATTCGCTGCTTTATTATCATAACGTGGAAACGTAGTAGAAACATGCGCAAAGTGCATCATTTGTGACGTCATAAAGACCACGCATTGTTTGAAAATTAGGACATTTTAAAAAAATAATTTTAAAAAATTGTTGTCAAAATAAAAGTATTTCCTGAGTCAATGTTTTTTTTTTTTTTTTTTTTTTTTTTTTTTTTTTGCTCATTCTATCCGTTTCAATGACTAAAAGTAGTACTTTTAACTGAAGCAAACCACCCCATTAGGATCTGCGTAGCCTTCACAATGCAGTCAGGTTAGGTTTGCCTCAAATATAGTCTAAAAATTGTGTGGATAAGAAAGAAAAAATATTTATTTTAGAATTGTAGTTAATTTCATTAGTAAAACAATAATTAATAAAAAGTTACTAAACTGGTTTTTTTTTAAATAAACTACTGAAGTAAAACGGAATATACAAAAAAATGAGTTGAACGGATCGAAAACACGAATTGTTATTCTCATTAAAATTGTACTTTGTTTCATTCATTCATTCATTATTCATTTTTTATGAATTTGTTCATTTAATTTATTTGTTTATTTTAAATTTACTTACATAAAGTTATCAAGTCAAATGTGTAAAACAATGCCTACTACGTATGTAAGTTGCTAAAAATTTAGGGACGAAAATCAAAAATGCATGCAATCAAAATATTTTAATGTTCTAGACTTCATTTATTATTTAAATCCTTGTTTTCTCTTCCTTGATTTAGTGAAATACATTCAAACTAAAAGGCTTTGCAGTCTCTTTGAAATCGCTCGATAAGTTCTCATTTCTTATTTTTCCACAACATTGAATGCTTTTTATGCCTTTTAAAAAAGCACTTAAGTTTTCACTTGAAACTCAATTATCAGTTTTCTGCTTACGACTTAAAAAAGCTGCTAAATAAAGATTCTTTTTCTGATGTCCTAAAATTTAAGTATCATTTAGAATTTTGATGTAGAATGAAGATCGGTTAGTTGGGGATTTTCTTAAATTAAGGGAAAATATAGCGTCACTAATGCTGTTTTCCTCTTTATGTTAAAATGTTTTTTCTTCTGTACAGTAAAAGGTTTTAAAAGAAAAATTAGCCTTTCGTATAGATGAAAAGACAAAACTACTGTAAAATTACATTAAATAGGTCGAAAACTTTAGAGGCTCATTATATTCAATACAATTATTTTAAAGAAAACACATTCATATTGTGGAAAGACATGTATTAGAACTTATATATATTATATATATATATATAGTCTATATTTTGTGAAGACATGGATACGATTTGAAAGCTATCAATTGCTAAAAGATTAGTCTTTTAAAACTCGTCTTAGATTGTAGTTCGTTATTTCTTTGTGTGTGTTGAAGGAAATTTTAGCAATGCAGAAATTTACGAGGAAAATTAGCAAGCAGGAAAACCGAAATCAGAACCCTTACAGTTGTTTATAGAATATATTATTCAGAAAAAGGATTTTTAACTTCACAAAACAGCTATCTCGTTCTGTAGTACGACTAGTCAGTCATATTCAATAGCAGGGATTATTAAAGTGGGTGCCGCGGCACCCTGGGGTGACTCAGGGAGAAGCGAAGTATGCCGCAAAATGTCCTCGGAATTAATAGATATAATATAACAAAGATAGTAAAGGATGCCATGAGAGAATCAAAATTCTTCAAAGAGTGGCACAAATTGAAAAAGATTTCTCAACTTTTCAGGCTCTGCGTCTTCCTTTGAACACTAATGTGAGGTCATGCCCCCGCCACCACCACCACCACCATGTGTGGCCATTATAAGCAGTATAATTGTCAAATCAGAATTTTGAACTTAAGCAGGTAATTAAACGAAAATATCTGTATTTTAATTTGATTCTGGAGGTACACAAAATTTAGACACAACATTTCACATGACTACACATTAAATTAATTTGAACATATTATTATTGGAACATATGAAATCAGTCAATCAAAAAGACAAAATACAAATGAATTTGAGATAATCTCGGATCAAGGAGAGTTTAGCCACTCCCTTTCACAACTGTGGAAAGGCTGCTATTGTTTCTTTCTCATGTTTTTTATATACTAGGTTATAACTGTGACAAAAAGCTCCTCGGGTCATTTCAGTGCCTTTCTCAATATTTTGGCTTTATGTCCGCAATTGATGAAAATCCAGAATTTCATTCAAATTCTGTGGATGAAAACGGCATTCTCAAAAAAAGCGATAATGTGGAAAATATTTACACGTGACCGTAAAAATTATTATTTTACTTTTTTCATTTTATTTATTTATTTTTTTTTTTAATTTACGCCTCCCTTAAAATTATTCTACGTCCCCTAGGGTTTGTACCCCAGAATGAGAACTCCAGTGCTATACCGTGTTATTATAATTTGTTCACGCAATGTAATAAAAAATAACTGCTTTTTTTTTCGGTAAATGAAAACAAAGTTTATTCATCTTATTAAAACATTTTATGCTATTTCATTCTTATATATTAAGAGCAGGAACGTGAGAAACTGTCACACCTAACATTATGAAGTGATTCATGCCATTTCAGAACCTAACACTAGTGGATTAACTCTAAACTCCTGATTCGCAACTCCAGCGCTCGAATACGCTACCTTGCGGAGATTTACAAAACTACCGACAAAACTAAAACATTGCGTTCCATGTGTTCATTTTGGACAAAACAAATAGTTTATGTGTATTTTTTTTTATTTGCGTAATTCATCATTTGGAATTGTCATCCGCAACAGCGTAACATCAAAAATATCTGATATAAACTGTGAGTACACATTTTATTTATCTTGTTCTGAGTGAATTTGAATAAATATCAGTTTTTCAATTCGATGAAAAAAAAACGAACTTAAGAACATTGACTGGACAAATTTCCTTATCCTAATTCCACATAAATTATTTAAATAACCTTTGTTACTACAGTATCCTACTGAAATAGACAGTTAGCAAATAAATTTTCTTGAAAATATTTATCGCAGAACAGATTGAAAAATCCAGAAAGAACGTTAATAATTTGAACAATAAAAAATAAAAATTCGCCAAAAATCTGTTTATAGGGTTATGGTTTTAAAATTGTGTGAAAGAATAATGTATCTTGACATGATTTCGCATATCAGTTAAATCATTTCCATGACGAATGAATTAAATGCATGATGATTTCTTTTGATATCCAATCATATAGTCATAGAAATAAATTATCTAGTGCTAAACGTTACTCTTGACAGTCTGTCACGTATGTGCACTATGTGACAAAAATGTCAACGAATGCCGGAAATGTCACGAAACTGAACTTAATATGTACTAATGTATAGAAAAACGGTACAAAATGAAAATGCCGTTCGAAGCGAACCACAAATTTATGAATTCCGAATTCAACATCGTGAAAATGGCTGCTTCAGAACAACTTACTGTGTGTTCTGCATAATTTTTTACTTTCGTAATACTTTTTGATTTCTAATCTCTTTCTACATGGGTCAGAATAACCAAAAGACTTTGAAAAAACTTTTCAAATGAATAAAGAACAAAAAATCATACATGCGAACAAAAATATCTATCATTTCCTAAGTTTAGAAACAATTTATATGTTACAGCTTGCGTTTGTTTTAGTTTTTTCATCGGCCATTAGACAGTGGCTGCAACGCCCCCTATAGTTTGTTGGAGTTGCGAATAGCTTTAATTGTTTTGGTTTCTTCGTTTTCCTAAAATGTTAGTCTTGCCAGTAAAACAGTTAAGTTACCGGATCGAGTTCAGCCTTGTCACAAAAAAAGCCTCTCCCTGCATGTTAAACATTGTTAAACCATATTATCAAATTATCATGCCTGGGCACGAGTTTCATTGTTGAAACACGCGGCTTACTCGATCATCGGCTATTATTTATATGAGGATAGTCTCTATTCTCTTTGCAAATATATATTTGGCTTTGATCATTCATGAGAGATGTTTAGAAATTCTGCACTTTTCTTGCTATATGAATTGATAGTTCATCGGCAGTTTCAAATATGCAAGTGCAGTTGTCGCACGAATTTTTGGCCATACAGATTTCTGGCTCTGATTTCTGTCGGATTTTATTTCTGAGCTAAATGGGCGTATTATTTAAAAACTGCATTTAAAGTTCAAGTTGCTATACATAACTTCTTACAGTGAACCAATTTCAAAATGCTTCCAGAATATCATACCATTATTTTAAAATTTGATAGAATGGTATAATTGGATATCTGGTATTTTAATTCTTTCAATGGAACATTCTTCCTTATTAACTGCAATAACTGAAGTTTTGGCATTTTTTATACGTCTTTTGTAAGTACGTACGTCATAGACATGTGTTGCTGATACAACATCATTACCTTTAATATAATAACATTGAAAATGTTGACTAAATCACTTTGCACATAAATATACAAAATTTAAATGTTATTAATATTTATGTTAAATTAAATGAATGTCAAAAATATCATATATGTGTCACAGAACAATAAAATATAAATTTATATTGCATACTATATTATTGAAATACCAATAATTCAGGCAAATAGTATGAAGAAATATCTAGTCGGAATAGTATCTAGCTATACTACATCCATGCCTCAATCACGTGTTTTGCTTGGACAAGAGCAAATTGGTGCCAAGCAAACGGCGAATGTGAATACAGTTTTGTTTTTTCTTTTTTTACAGAAAAGTCCTCAAAAGTAGTCATAGCAGCAAACTTTCTGACTGTTCTTTCTGACAAACAATCTGCGAATTTTCGGTTTATCTTTTCCGTGAAAGAAATATAATAATAAACTTTACATCCATAAACTTGCCGTGAAATCGGTTCTTCTGCGCAGAATAATGTTGTATTTTCTGATACAGAGAATTTATTAAACATGAAATAAGTAAAATTTAATACTGGTATTAATATCCACCGAGAAATCGAAGAAATCTTATGTCGTTATTTCAACTGAAATTAATTAAAAGTTATCACTTTTAGAAACACAGAGCAGTCACATGGCTGTAATTCTTGATTGCAAAAATTTCAGTTTGTTCGAAACGAATTCCACTTTGTATGTGTGTATCCCTGTGAAAAAATCTCCGATTTGATGCTTGTAATCTCAAAATATTTTGCTGCTTTGGTAAAATTGAGGTCAATATGTATGCTGACTTTATACTCGATGATGTTAAACATTATTTTCCTCACAATCAACTGACGCTTTTTATGTGTTGCAGGAGCTTGTGTCGGACGATCCCGACCAAAGAAACTGGAAAGGCATCGGCATTGCCCTTCTGGTCATCGCCACTGTCTGCTCACTCATCATCACTGCCATTGTTCTTCTGACGCCAGGTACTGTAAAACTCATTTTTGTCACCCATTTCGAGTCTCATTTTTATCGCCCATTTCTGGTCACGACTTAAACCAAGACATTTTACAACAGGATTATAGCCTCAAACATAACAGCAATACGAAAGTTGGAAATTTGATCTTGGCAACTATTTTTTGCACCTAATACAAAAGTGATACATGCCACCAAGGTTTACTGTCCTTGAATATAGTTACCACATTGTATACAACCTGTTACCAAGATGGTGGAAGTCATTGGACATCTGTAGCAACCCCTGATTGTTCAAATGGAGCGGTATAACTGCCACAATAATCTCTTTAACCGTTCTGAAACTAATTTCAGGAAATGGTTCCTCCGTCTTAGGGATTAACTCAAAGCCTCAAGGACTTATGTCTGAATTTGACTTAATTTCTTCGAATCGAACAATCTGTAGAAATAGGCACTGCTACAGTTGTCCTACGACTTCCAGATCCTTGGAAACAGGTTGCACATAAGGGTGCCCATATAGGAGGCAAGGGGGGTCTCGAGCCTCCCTTAGAAGTTAGAACTTCCTTGCATTTAGTACTTTTTTCTTTGAAAAAAGGTAAAAAGTATTTCCTCTCCAGCCATTAATGAATGAGTTATTAAAAATGTCAAATTGTAATGACTCTAATCTGTCCTGTAATTGGTTTTCATGGGGGAAAATATCATGCTAATCCATGGTCAAAATATCTGAGCCCCCCTTACAATTTTGCATATGGGCGCCCATGGTTGCACACAATGCTGGTGGTGACAATATTGTTAGACACAAATACGTTGGTGGCATGTATCACTTTTGTATTAGGTGTAAAAAACAGATGTCACTATTGAAGCTTTAATCTTCCTGTAACCGCATGTTGTCGAATTTCGGAGACAGTCACTAAACTTGGACTTCGTAACTGTTTTTTCTCCGAAATAGTTTTATTTCAATTTCCAATTTTTGGGATTTGTGCTTTTTGTCAGCAAATTTCTGTTAAATCTCCTATTTAGAATATCTATTTGTAGAACATTTGTGGCTGATGGAAATGTTAAACATTTTGGATTATGCAAATATACCATGAGTATATATCGTGGAGTGAGTACTGCAATAATTCAGTTTTTTTTTTCATAAAGCTTTGGAGGAAGTTTTGATGCTACCCCACGCACTTTACTCGCCTGACTTGGCTCCGTGTGATTTTTTTTATTTCAATGAACGATAAGACAGATGCAATATTATTGAAAAGCTCAAGAAAAAAAACCAGGAGCTGTCAGCCATTTCTAAAGGTTACTTCATACTTTTTTTTTTCGAATAGCGGAAGCATTGGTGGGGCAAATGTATTAGTTGTCACGGAGAATATTTTCAAGGGAATAAAGTTTTTTTTTTTTTTTGGTAAAATGAAATATATAGCTTTTAGAAAATACCTTCGGTTTTTTTTTCCTTTTTTTTTTTTTTTGCACCCCTTGTATGTATTCCCGTCTAAAGGTCATTTCAGATTGTCTATTGGATGAATGACGTCATCACAAGTATCACATGACCACCATCTTGGTCATCTGCTTGGTCATGTGACAGTGATGACCTGTAAGTTTCAAAAACTTGCCATATGTCGCCAAACTTGGTGCCATTTGAAAACTTTTCGTAACGACTGGCACTACAATGAGTATCCAGAAAAAATCCTAACTAGGTTATAACTCTTTTATTTCTTGTCGAACCCATGGACTCAAAGCAGATGTGATGTTATTTATATATACCAGTACGAGGCGCGGCAGACTGCTAGTTATGTATGGGGTGCTAATTTATTTATTCATTTTTTCACAAGCTTGAACATGGTTGTACAGTGTGCCCATATTTAAACGGCCCTACTTTAAAATTGTCTAGCGGGGAAGCCATTGTTTATAAATTAACGAAATTTTGTGTACAATATAATGAGTTGAAGGATAAAAAAATAGTTCAAAATTTCGCCATCAAAGGGCTTTTTTAATGAAATACATCACTTGCCGATCACAAGCCTCGATCCATTTGACATTTAGCTTTGGTAGAATTTGAAATATACTCAGGAATATTGAAAATAGAACCCCAAGAAGGAAGCATTGGATTGAATTGAAATTTAATATGCATAATAATACAGGTGAGAGAGACACTCGATCCAAAAATGCAGGCTATTAAACAAATACAGGCTAAGAAATAAGATTAATACAGTGCTACTTCAGTAGCGCGTTGGACCCCCTTTTGCTGCATACATGCCGCCGCACGAACCAGCATTGAGCTAATTAAACGTCTAACGTTGTCCTGAGGCAGATGGACCCCCAAATTTTGAACAGCCACCTCTAAATCTTGCATAGAGAAGCACAGCGGCATCTGGCGTTTCAGTTGATCTCATACATGCTCTATACGGGACAAGTCGGGGAAGCAACTGTACATGGAAGCGTCTCAAAAGGAGGTAAGAAGTCTTGAGCAACTCTAGCTATATGCGGGCGAGAATTATCTTGCTGGAAAATTGCCCCTGGGAGACCATTTAGGAACGGTCCTACATTTGGTTGCAGAATGTCATTAACGTAACACTGGCCCGTTAAGGTTCCACGTACCTTAGCTAGAATGGACCGGCTATCATTGGCTATGGCCCCCAGACCATTATGCTCGCTGTTCGCGCAGTATGTCGTGCGATAAAATTGGTTAAATGGTACCTTTCTCCAGGGTGCTTCCACACCCGTGTGCGGTTATTATCTGACCCTTAAACGAACCGAGATTCATCACTGAACACCACCTTTTACCAGTCAGGGACATCCCACATCGCTCTGGCTCCGCACTATTGTAAACGGAGTTGTCTATGCTTTGGTGTTAAAGGGAGAACTCGAAAAGAACGCTTGGACTGCAGATTCACTGCTGCAAGACGTCTGGAAGTTGTTCGAGGACCACCTTCCACCCCTACGTCTGCTTGTATGGTGGAAGAAGTCACTATGGGATCCACGAGCGCTTGGCGCACGATCCTTCGATTATGTCTCCTCATCGACTTCCTGGTCGCTCCTGGCCCGTTTTTTTTTTTTTTTTTTTTTTTTTTTTGCACGTCGGTACCATCTTGTGTCCACTGCCTGCAGCAGTTTCTAGCGGAACCCTCCGAACGATCCACCTGAGCAGCAACACGGCTCGTCGACCTGCTTGCAATTTTCTTGCCGATGATCGCAAACTCGCCCAATCAAACCTCTTGCAAACTCGCCCAACTGTGAGAAACGTTTTCCAACTGATCGATCTGGCTTCCTTCACTCATTAAGGCTCTCTAACAATCGGAATGTACTTGTAACATTTATAAATCCTTAATTATGCACTGGCTCATTTAGCACCTTTTCCCGATTGAACCGATACTGTAGGGTAAACGGTCATGCGCATTGACACCAAACTTGGATCATTTGCATATCAGATGCTCTTCTTATATGCAAAATTTCGTAATTGTACCTTTCTTCTTTCTTTGGGCGCTATTTTTAATGTTCCTGAGTGTGTCTCGTAAATCGTGATTTTCCTAGAACATTACCTGATCGTAAATACAGTATATCATGACATGTCCTAGGCATTTGGCAGAGCCCACGGTCAACTGCTATCTCACGATTCCAGAAGGTGGACGAAAAAGATAACCGCTATATGAAACATGTTTTGATGCAAAATTTGTTTTAGAACCATCGTAAGTGTATTTTAAAATGTGTAACTCATAAAAATGCGCCCTCTGGTGGCAAAACTTTGTACTAGTTTTTTGTTCCCTTAAACAAATTCACATTCCTTCATTATGTCTTACACAAAACTTCGTTAACTTCTGAGCAATAGTTTCGCCGTTAGACTACTTTAAAGGAGGGTCGTTTAATTATGGACACCCTGTGCTTAGAGGGATAGTAAGAAATTCTTATTTTTTCTAAGTAACGGTGAATAATGCACGGTTGCAAGTATATTATGACTGCTGAGCCAATAAACATCAAATAACAAAAGCTAAGACAAAATTTCACATTACTTGTGAATATAAGCTAGTGAACAAAAGAAAATCGAATCAATTACTGGAAAGAGCATTTTAGTTTGGAGGTGAGAATTAATTGCTTTTCTATCCAAACATTGACATCTCCGAGTCTGAAGCAAACTAAATGAAAAAACCGACACAAATGGCTTTTCGTTCTTTTTTTACCGGGAAAAATCCATTCACCCCAACCATCAAATTTATAGAGCACCTTTAAGTATTTATAGTTTCTCTTCGGGAAGAACTTCTTTTTCAGAATTCCTCAAGTTTTCAGAAGTTGCGCAGCATTTCCTTCGTGCCTCATTAAAATCATTAACGCCCCAGATTGAAATTTAAAGAACGCTGCTAATCAAGCCTCGTGAATATTCATGGGGCTAAAGACAACTGAAAAGGTGATTTTCGGCTTTTAAATGGCTAGTAGTTACTTTCCTGGAATTGTGAGGTGTTTCTTTAATAGCTATTTCATGATAATTTTCATTAAATTTGAAGAGGAAATTTGGATTTAATTTCCTGGTTCCGCTCCTTTTCCTGATTCCTTAAGTTTCTAAGCTCTACTGAGAATCAAGACACGGAACTCAGTATATTGAATGTTACCAAAACTGTCTTAAAGTTTAGTAGCTAACCAGGGGACCACATGAATAGCGTAATAATAAAGAAAAATAGGTGGAAATCAAAAGGGCATGTTGAGATATTTTTGAACGCATAAGTTATTTGTTTCTGGGCAATCGAGGTATAAGGTCTTAAATTCAGCCAACATTTTAGGAAAAGTACCCAAATTTTAAGAGTTGCTGAGAAATGGAAGTACCACGCAACTTCAACTTCTGCGAGTGGCAAAACATTCCTGTGCAAAACTTGTGAAAGGTGTCTTCCATTTCTCACCAAAACTCGCTAAATTTGGCAACTTTTCTTAAAATTTCGGAAGACTGTAAGACATAATATTTTGATAACGGGGACACAAGGACAAATAATTTAAGCGTCTAAAACCATGTTTTATTATTCCAAACTATAGTGAAGCACCTTTTATACGTTTTTGAAGGGACACTATGAAAAGAACGTACAAATGGAAAAAACGTATAATAGGTATAGGTTAATGTGTATTAGACGCTGCAGAGACCAATTTTAAAAACGTATAATTGATAAAAACTTATAAAAGAGAAACGTATAAACGGTGCTTTACAACTATTACTGAAAATAGAATTTGTTCACTTTTGGTTTTGTTCGAAAAATGACAGCTGGCCATGAGCTTTTGTACCAACCCGTGGAAGGAATTGAAAAAGTCAAGTACGAAAAAATAAAATAATTGGCTACTTATAGGGAAACTGAAAATGTTTTATGAAAGAAGCTTCATTCTTTGTTTCCTAGTAGTTTTCTTGATTCTGATCTGAAAAGGAGAAAACGCGAAGCAAATAAATGAAGAGCAATAGAGAAAGTGCCAAGGAAAGTGGGTGTGGAAGAACAGTTGAAAAATTAGCAGGCTTTCGAGGTAGTGTTTCTGACAAAATTGACCTGGAGAATAGTGGTAAGGAGGCAGCTTCTTCTTTTGTATCCTGGTTGTTTTCTTGTTGACCATCTGAAATTGAGAGAGAGCTGAGTAGGCTGGGAGCTGTGGAGGAAGTTTCAAGGAAGCTGATGGCTGTGAGAGAACATTAGAGGTGTTAAAAGGCTATGGACTTAGTGTTGTTAACTTGTTAAGGCTAAAGGGAACTTTGAGGAAATTTAATCAGTGGTTTGGGTACGTTTTTTTTTCTTTGTTTCACTAACAATAGCCTGATATACGTAGCCTGAAAATCATTATCTGCATAAATATCTGAGTAACTGTTGATGTCTAGAGTTTTGCATAAATAAAATATTTATTCTAAAACGGCTGGAATAATTAAACGAGTTATCCGCACGTCATCTTACCCCGTTCTGTCGCATTCGTTTTGCGTTTGTTTTTCAGTTCCATAGCTTATTTTCAACATCCTACATCACACATGGTTTTTGCATTACCACTTGTACTTTACAAATATTAATGGAAGGGGATAAAATACTCTCTTCTAGTAATTCCTTATAGTAGGGGAGATAGCGACAGTTTTTAATACATTATTTATATAAGGCCAGAATTTTTTTAAATATTAGATTACTTTACTTAAAAGAAGAAAACGCGAGTCTACCAAAAAGTTATCGTTGCAATAATTAATAAAAAATTTTGCAATATGTTGCAAAAACTTGTGAAATTGTCTTATATATATAAGGCTGAAACTCGGTAATATTATTGATTACGTATAAACATAACGAAAAATATATGTCTACCGCGTCCGAAGCGTTGCCGTGCCGTGTCTACCACCCACGCAAGGTGCGAAAAAATCAGTCAATTTTGACTTAAATATATAAGCCTAAAATATTTTTTAATAACTGTTTATAATGTATAAAATATAAAAACAAAAGTCTACCAGTTGTGTTATGTTGCAAAGGCATGATAGACGCCACGGAATGTCGATCTCGTACCTCTATGTACCGTTTATCGGGCCGCTAGCGCTCGCTCGAAAAAGTTTGCTTGTCGTCGCGAAATTTCAATAAATAAAGCTGATTTATTTTTTTATAAATAGTTTACATCCTGTTTTTATTAAAATTTTTAGTCTACCGTGACTAAGAGGTTGCTTAGTCTTTGGTAGACGTTGCTTAAATTATAAAGTAGTTGGAAAAGTATGATTTTTTTATCTTTTCATTCTTTATAAATAGAAATTTTTCAATTATTATTTTTTTATGATTACAATTTTCTATCATATTTAAATTGATATTCGTACTTTTGTTACATATATATATATATATATATATATATATATATATATATATATATATATATATATATATATATATATATATATATATATATATATATATATGTATATATATATATATATATATATGTATATATATATATATATATATATTTAACTTCTTCAAAATTATTTTGAATCACCTCCTTTTCAAATACATTTCGTAAATGGGGAAGTAAAGCTGCTTATTCTTATACTGCGAAGAAAGAAGAGGGGAAGGACACGCTTTTAATAACCTTGGGTCTGGTGCCTGGGCTTGAGTAAGGCCCCTATAGTGAAGGAGCCGACGCATCCGCCATTTTGGAGCAAACTTGATCCAGTGCTTCGCGGCGATAGTATTGCTGCTGATGTTTATATTTCTTTAGCATATGTTAAATTGGATCAACAGATAATAGCCATCTGCAGAACTGAAAATCTGCCTTACTGCATTTACTGGAAAATAACAGATATTTTAAAAAATAATAAGCACTTTTCATAATGCAACTCAAAAGGACAAAATAACTTTTCTGGGTCAGAAAGGACAATTTAAGAATTCCTGTAGTTTTCAAAAATTTCCAAGAAAATGACCCCAAAAACAAAGAAAAGTGCGGTTTTAGTCATGTAGAGAATGTTTTACCATTATCTAGCTTTCAATCATAAATTTGAGTGTTGAAACACGCATTTTTTTTTCTTAATGGGAAAGTTTGGTTTAAAATGACTTGAGCGCACTTTTCTTCGTTTGTGAAATATTTTTCTTAAAAGAATTAAAAAACTACAGGAACACTTTAACTTTTCTTTGTCAGAAAGGACAATTTTTTTGTCCTTTTGAGTGCATTATGAAAAGTGCTTGTTATTTTTTTTAAAAAATCTGTTATTTTCAAGTTTTTGTTTTCAAACAAAATTTTACTTTAGAATTTGATTTTTTTAGCGTTAAGTTGTACCTTAAGGTTAAACAAATCATTTAATAAAATTCTGTAGTCTGTAAGTATTCTAGTTGCTTAGTATACGCAAAAGAATGGTTCACAACATATAAGTAACTTGGGATAAAGATCCTAATACGTCTTTTTACTTAGTGCTGTTATCGATTATTGGCATAGATGCATAGATGAGGATAAAAACCCTAAGAAAGCAACGACTGTGAATAAATTTCATTCTTGCTCCAGAGAGGACTTGATTCAAAATTTTCATTATGATTACTATTAACATTACATTTGCAAGGCAACAAAATTTGTAACAATGGATTTTATATTTAAACATTTGATGGGGAAATTACATCAAATTTGCTATTTTCCATCCTAACCGAAATAATGATGTTACTTCAGAATTTTAAATTTTCAGCCTTAAGTTGTACCTTAAGATTAAGCAAATAATTTAGTAAAATCCAGAAGTCTCTTAGTGATCTAGTAGCTGAAATATAAGCAAAAGCACGCCTCAGATTACTCCATGACAATCAGGCCAAGTGTAATAAAAGTGCTTAAAAAAGCATCAATTCTGAACCACCAAAATTTCTCATCTATGATGGATTATTTTTATTATATCTAATGAAAGAAATTCCATCATCTTATGCTATGATATTGAGAAAATTATTAAGTATGTTCAGCAGTATTCGTAGTAATTGTTTTCGACACTAGGACTCGACCGATGCATCGGCCTGGCCGATGCATCGGCGCCGATGGTTCAATAATTTAGCCATCGGCATCGGCATCGGCGGCCGATGCTAACTTGCAGGAAACATCGGCCCATCGGCCTTAAAATACATCAAAAAGCCGATGGAATAGGCCGATGTTTTTTTTTTTTTTAAAGGACCTCTGCTGTTTTTACTTTTTAATACAAAGTAAAGGGAGTTTTTGATTTTTGGGAGTTTAAAACTGTTTACTTAAATTTCAGTATGAATTTCTATTTTAGTCACCTCTGAAAGAGTTTTTAATACTACATTCAGGTACCAAACAAGTTAATTATTGTGTTGTTTTTTGCAGTTGGATGTACGTATATATCTCTCATAAGTCATAACTCAAAGATGGTAAGCTGTAGAAGGTTAAGTTTTCGCATGCGGGGTGTGCGTACGTTCCAGTTGTGCGCTTCCCTTTTTGTCTTCGATTGGGTGTTCTGAAAAGCCGGTTTACTCCTTTTTTGTAGCTATTAATTACTTATTTCAATGTGAAACTAATATAGTGTCTCAGACTGACGATCATTTGGTGATACATTGCCGCATTGGAAACCATGGAAACAAATATGAGATGGCAAAACCGGTTTTTGTGTCATTTTGGTAGATTCCCGTTGAACCGACGGTAATTTTTAATTTTTCGATATTTTTAATATGAATCACATTAATGCAGTCTTTTCTGTATCGCTTCGGCGGAGCTACAAGTTTGGGGCCAATCGAAATACATTTTGGGGCCCCATTTCTCTATCACAGAAGTTGTAAAACATTTATCATAAGCATTTTTGTAACTCCTACGGTGTCCCTATAGTTATGGGGCCTTTCGTGCAGTTGCAACATTTGCTATATTTTAAATCCGCCACTGCACGTCAAAACAAACTCGGGTGCAAGTTTAAAAAAGGT
The DNA here is from genome assembly GCF_026930045.1 of Uloborus diversus. Lineage (NCBI taxonomy): Eukaryota > Metazoa > Arthropoda > Arachnida > Araneae > Uloboridae > Uloborus > Uloborus diversus. The sequence goes on from NC_072734.1 coordinate 96,073,070, forward strand.
TTTTTCAGCTCTATTTTTATGATTATTTTGAACTCGATTTTTTACGACTATTTTTTGAATTTCCGAGAACACTTGCGTGCCCCTCCTCCCACTACCTCAATTTCTGAAATTAAACTCTAGTTGTACTTCCGAGTTCTTTAAATTAACAATATTTAGATATTTTTTTATTCAAACTTTATCTATTGTTTAGAAAGAATTTAGAGCATTAATGTAAGAAATTGATTAAAGACGTTTTGAATGGTGACATAATTCGAAAATCCAAGGGACTTTTGAATTTTTTCTTCAGAAGTGCTGAAGTAGATTCAGAAACTCTTCCGAGGCGTTGATGGTAGCGGTTCCGTACTAAACAAATGAGGCCTAAAATGGGGCCGAAGTGTGAGTTACTCCAAAATCAGAGGGTGACCCCCCCCCCCCCCCCAAACCATCCCTCGTCGTTTCAAGCATTTCTTAAATATTTAGAGCGATTATTTATGTTGGTCAAGAAATGTCATTTTGCGTATTTCTCATACTTGTTTCACCTATATTTCGTAATGCGTCTTCTTTTTTGCATCATTAATAGCGATCGATTTTTTTTTCTGTTGTGAGTAACGATTTTTATGTATTTATATAAAATCAATTAATCAGTTATTTTCGTTTTTTATAGAAAAGTTTCAAAGATTTTTTATTATGCATTTTTTAAAAAAAATTTCAGAAAATTATTGTTAAATTTAAAAATTTAATTTGAACTTGTTTGTAAAGCTTCATAAAAGATTAAACAATCAAATTGTTCAATATTATGTGTGCAAACATCAGATCAAGTAGTATATTTATTTCGGTTATTAACTTGGTGTAAATATTGAGTTTTTTTTTTTTTTTTTTTTTTTTTTTTTTTTTTTTTTTTTGTATCTGCGTTTTAAGAACCTTGCTCTTTTCATGGCTATTTCGTTTTTCAGCAAAATGTATGTCACTATGATAGCTTTTATGAAAAATGCAAACTTTTCTATTCATAAATTTTAAATAAGTACAAAAATATTCCTATTATGATTTAATATTGTAATTTATCTGACACCTTTTTTGTTTGATTTGATGACTAAAAAATGTCTACGTGCAATCTTTCCACTTTAATTGCGTAATTTGTTGACGGTTTCACAGTTTTATTCTTATTATTTTTTTTAATTTTTTTTTATTGTTTTGTTTGAATGATTAAATAACATAATTTAATGGTTTAAAACTATTTTTAGTGTACCTAAATCCATACATTATTACAATATTACTGAAATCTTAATTATATGTTCAATTAAAAAAAAAATCTATTGGTTATTAAACAGTCTCTTTGTTTTTCTTCCTTTTTTTTCATTCTTTTCTTTTTTTCTTTTTTTTTTTGGCTGTTGTTCTTTCTCTTTCATCACACAGCAGTCAAAAAAGGAGAAGCATAACTACACCCTATACAGATTGTACGTAATACGATCCAAAAGTTCGGGAACAAGCTGTATAGAACCTTACTCAAAATAGTTCACATTGCCGAAGCACGTTCACCTTTAAAAGGTCACCTTGAGGGACTATGTACTTCTGCCAGTGTTCATGAAACTTCTGGAATCAGTCCTGGAAGCCGTTTTTCGCTACCTTCTATGATGCAGCTTTATCTTCTCCTGACGGAAGAAAGCGACGTCCATGCAAATGTTTTTTTTTTTTTTTTTGGCTGGGAACAAGTAAAAGTCACTCGGAGCTAAGCCTCAACATGAAACTCGCCTTCTTCTTTACAATGAAGTTAAAGCAGCAGCGCAAGAGGCCTTACAGGAGGTTGCGAAAAATGTCTTACACAGGAGTGCTTCTAAAAGCTATACGAACGTTGGCAGAAGTGCATAGTCGTCCAACGTGACTATTTTGTTGATAGATGTGCTTCGGTAATGTGAACTATTCAGGGTAAGGTTTTATACAACTTGTCCCTGAACTTTTAGATCATACTACGTACGTATGTGTTTTTAACATACTATTTCATAACGTTTTTGAGTGACGCAAGTTTACGCGAGAATTTGCGATAATTAACTGAGGAGGCGTTCAAAATGGATATTTCGGTCATCTATATGTTCTTAAGTACATATGCATGTACAAATGTGCCGGAAAAACTTTATGAAATTTAAATTGGGTGATCGTAAAATAGAAATTTAGGTCGAAATCTGTTTTTTTTTTTTTTTTTTTTTTTTTTTGTGATTATACCATTCCTTATTCGTAGAAAGGAAGTAAAGTGAAATGAATAAACGATCCTTAAAATCCCTGATAATCTTATTAATTTATTTCTGTTTGATTTTTTTTTCCATCGGCCAACGGCATCGGCCATCGGCCATCGGCAATCGGCCATTTGGAGGAAAACAATCGGCCATCGGCCATCGGCCATCTTTGAACAATCGGCCAACAATCGGCATCGGCCCATCGGCCAAAAAATGCCATCGGTCGAGCCCTATTCGACACGCACCCCGTTTCCTTCCATAAAAGATAACGAACATATCGTCGCCTCAGAGCAACAGTAAGATATCTAATCCCAGAAATAATACTAAGATATCTTACTGTTGTTCTGAGGCGACGATATATTAAACGGAACTCACAGAGGTCAAAAAATTCTGATAGGAGACTCTGCAACACGTCCCTCTGACTTTTTGAATCAATTAAAAAATATTACTTTTAAAGAAGATTTGCTAGAATATTTATTAAAAAACTGGGAACGAGATAACAAAGCGGCTTATTTTGAAGATAAATTTGTGTATATTAACTACAAACAGTGTTAGAGATTTGAAACCATCAACAGAAAAGTTGTAAAAATAGTAGATCATACTCAATCGTGCCTCAAACCGCGAAGAAACCGACACAAAAATGATTTACCATCTTTGTAATTTTTGAAGAGCTACAGCCTCCATATGACGTCCACCTACGATGTTCAGATACTGATGTATTAGTTATAATATTGGCTAACATGAAGTTTTTGAATTCTTAAATAAAGGTCTGGATGGAAGTTGGCGTTGGGAAAATCATTAAGATGTATCAATGTCTCTGAACTTTACAAGAATTTAGGAGAAACCGTTTGTTCCGCCTTGGTTGCTTTACACGCAATGACTGGTTGCGATCAAAATCCGGCTTTTTTCCGAAAAGGAAAGGTTCGGCCTTACGTTCTATTTACAAAGTCGGAAGAATACACAGGAGCATTAGCAAATTTGAGTAAGTATCAGCCATCGCACAATGTAAAATGCATGTCACAAATTGGAATACAACTCGAAATTTCGGAAGAGTTGAGCGCCGAATGTACAGACAAAATAAAATGGAAACAATTAATGATGCAAGAACCATTACGTTTTTAAAAGTTTATAAAATTTTTGAAAAAAGATAAAGTAATTCTCGAAAACGTGAAGAGTTTTGATCCGTCATCCTTAATCCTATGTTAGTCTGAACTTAGTGAACATTTCCTCATAACAGCTTGCATTTCGCAAATTTGGACAAATTTTCATTTAAAAAATCTGACAAGCTTATCACCTCTTGATTGTGGGTGGAAAATTGAGTACAGATGAAAAGTTTTTAAATGGTTTACTGAAAACAATTACCGCAAGCAATAAAAGATGTTACATTCGAAGCTTAGCCTTCTGCCTCAGGTAATCATTTTTTTTTTTTCAACCAGACTTGGCTTTTAATAAAATTCTTTCTTTTTTTTATCAATTGTTTTCTATTACAGATATTGATAACTGATGATTTTACCGAGACAGCTAATAATAGTACCGACATTCACAGTGATGATGATTATTGAACTGACAATGATGCTAAATTGAACGTAAGACATTTTGAATACAAATTCAGCAACGAAAGCGAAAACGAAAATTATTTGGGCGAGTCAGACGTGAGCGGCGATGCACCTGATGAATAGTTCATTTAAATAAAATTATGTTCCTTGTTACAGTTTTATAGGTAACAAGTGGTAACCGCACGGCTTTGCCCGTAATTGAAAAATTAAAAGGTCTTTTGGTTCGCCTGTATATTTATAAAGAATGTATGGTGAATTTTCTCGCCAATTGGCTTGTACCCATGTTACAGTTCCACGTTATGATAATTTCGTATCTCGCCAATTGGCTTGTGCCCATGTTACGGTTCCACGTTATGATAATTTCGTAATTTACTCGTCCATCTTATGATAATTTTGTTCTTAAAATTGGAATAGAAAAAGAATCACATCTTATTTTCGAAAAATCGCTTCGAGGTGCACATTCCCATGCTACAAACTAACTTTGTGCCAAATTGCATCAAAATCGGCCGAACGGTCTAGGCACTATGCGCGCCACAGAGATCCAGACATCCTACAGACATCCTCCGGACATCCAGACAGAGAGACTTTCAGTTTTATTATTAGTAAAGATTAATTAATATGTAAAGAACTGTTTATTTGATTATTTTTAATTATTTATTGTTATGTAAGATCGATGCAAAAAATTTTATTTCATTAGTACTTGATCATAAAAAATAAAAAAATAAAATAGGCATAATTTAAAAGGTCAAAACACTATTAATAAAAAATAAACTTCACTATAATTTTGTACATAATTTTAATTTTAATAAAATAGTTTTAAATTTCGTTTCAATGTTAAAATTATTTTTTTAATATGCTTAAATCATTCATACTTTTCCAACTACTTTATAATTTAAGCAACGTCTACCAAAGACTAAGCAACCTCTTAGTCACGGTAGACTAAACATTTTAATAAAAACAGGATGTAAACTATTTATTAAAAAATAAGTCGGCTTTATTTATTGAAATTTCGCGACGACAAGCAAACTTTTTCGAGCGAGCGCTAGCGGCCCCGATAAACGGTACATAGAGGTACGAAGTCGACATTCCGTGGCGTCTATCATGCCTTTGCAACATAACACAACTGGTAGACTTTTGTTTTTATATTTTATACATTATAAACAGTTATTTAAAAAAATTTTAGGCTTATATATTTAAGTCAAAAATGACTGATTTTTTCGCACCTTGCGTGGGTGGTAGACACGGCACGGCAACGCTTCGGACGCGGTGGACATATATTTTTCGTTATGTTTATACGTAATCAATAATATTACCGAGTTTCAGCCTTATATATATAAGACAATTTCACAAGTTTTTGCAACATATTGCAAATTTTTTCATTAATTATTGCAACGATAACTTTTTGGTAGACTCGCGTTTTCTTCTTTTAAGTAAACTAATCTAATATTTAAAAAAATTCTGGCCTTATATATATTGTCATAAAATTTCGGTCGCTATCTCCCCTACTATTACGTTGTAAATTCGAAAAATTACAATAACGAGCAAGAAAAACCAATCTTGTTGGTTACGGTTCGCAAAACAATGCATTCCAACATCGCTTGCAGTGGTGATCTTTGTTAAAAAACATCTCAGTATCCAAACGTACTTTGTGTCCTTTACTCCCAAGCACGTTCACTCTTTGGCATTTTTTTCTACGTTTGGCGCAGCTTACCCGTTTGGGGCTCTTACGCCAAAAAACCGAATTGAACCAACCAACCAAAAGTATTTTGACAGATGTTGATATCAATAAAAAATAACAGAAATGCTAAATTCGTCATCTTACCCGATCTTATCCTCCTTTACATTCGTTTTTAGTGAAAATTGGGCATGACACGAAATGCAGCAATATTACAGAGAATTAAACGCATAAAAATGACATTTATTAACAAAATTTGTTTCAACAGTAAAGCATAATTACTTATTATTACAAGGTTTTCTCTACATTAACTGTGAGTAGTGAATTTAATCCTAACTATATTTTAAAATTGCTGCGAAAAACAACGTTTCATCAACCCTAATGTATTAAACCTTTTTCTCCTCTCCGTTTGTCAATGAATATTTCATTTGCTTTTACCTCAGTAGCTGTTGCTAAAAATAAAGAGCCTTTCTAGTATTCTGTGCGAAGAGTGCCAAATTGTTTATTGATTGGTTGCCGTATAGCACTGTTAGTGCGTGCTATTGGTGGATTCAAATCCCATCTGGGACCGACAGCCAATTGCGCAGATTAACGGCCTTTCCGTTTTAGGCAGCCAGGCGGATCAAAGCGATTATTGGCACAGAGTGGAAGTTTCCAGATTTCGTTTGACTCAACTTTGGAATTGTGGCAGCTAATGGTGCATTTCTACTGATTACGTCTGGATTATATTGGAGAATTTTGCAGCGAAGTTTTGCCTGGTGTGGTTTCTTTCTTTTTCTTTTTTTTTTTTTTTTTGATAATGATGTACTGGCCGGGAGAGCTACTAAATTCTTAAACGTTTCAGCAGAAAATGTTGCTTAGGTGTATAATGAAATAATGAAATAAATTGTTGCTCATGTGGAGTTTTGGTTGAAGTTTCTGCTAACTGTTATTATGTCTTAATTTTCAACAGCTGCTTCTGACTATGTAACGCATAAATTGATGATATTTTTTACTTACTGGTACGTCAATTAAGAGGCAGGGGGATTTCTTTTTTATGTACATCTTTTTAGAACGATTCTTTGGTTGTTTTTCAATACCTTCTCTAGTGCCGAAATTGACAATTTTTTCTTACCCTAATGCCAAGTCATGAAACGCGTATTTTATCTGTGTTTAGTCAAATACTTATAAAGTTGGTTTTTTTAAACACAATTTTATTGTTTTAATTCCTCGTATTTCACATTTTGTGTTATAAAATAGAGCAGAAGTAGAGTTGTCACATTTTATTTTCTATGAAAATACATAGAAGCGCTGCTAACAACACTTTTTGCAACATTAGCAGACGTTAAGACAACCATGTAAAATTAAAACCTAACTTAATCATACACCTAAAGCAATAAAACAAGTTATTAATTTCTCTATTACATCTAACTTGTAAAAAAGATCCCAGCAAAATGAATTAATCCGTTAGTTCATTAAATACATGTATATTAGGGTGTGTCGATTTTGACTTTTTTTTTGAAATAGAAAACGCCTGTGGTGGGAAAAGTTGTGTATTGGCATCAAATGCTCGCATAAAAATTTTTTTGGAAATCAAAATATATTTAGATCCCCCCCAGGCCCTTAAAGTTTGGCCAAATATGTAAAAATTGCCATCTTTTATTATTTTTTTAAAATCTTATGTATAATATTTTTAATCGCCTGTGGTGGGAAAAGTTGTGTATTGACATCTAATGCTCATATATTTTTTTTTTTTTGGTAATCAAAATATATTTAGATCCCTCACCAGTCCCTTGAAATTTCACCAAATATGGAAAAATTGACATTTATTTGTTATTTTTTAAATTTCTCATGTTTGATTTTTTTAATCACCCGTAGTGAAAATGATTGCCTAGTAAGATTCTTCACTCACAAGTTATAGTAATAACTAGCTGCGTGCCCGGCGTTGCACGGGCTACCTAAAAAATGTAAGAGCAGTCCAGTTGATGCTTTTGTAGTACACTGACACTAGTTTCTAACGCGTTAAGGAATAAATAAATGCGCGTAAAGCAAGGTTTGCAAAACACCAGTAAAACATATTTTTGCCAAAACACCTCATCAACGTTAATAATCGTTATCAATGATACAAGTTATGAGTACATTTTCAGTCAGCACAAAAGGGGAAAATATATGCATTATCAACTATAATCTTTACTCACGTTAAACTGAATTACATCTGATAGACTATATCGGAAATATTTATGCACAATAACAATCCGCTTTTTACATAAAATAGTCTACTACCCGGCGTTGCCCGGGTGTTTATTAATGCAACATACCACTCAGATAAATATTTGGATGGATTCTATCCACATGGTCGTACAAGAATTACATCAATCCGTTTTCCAGGTACAAACCCTCAAAGAACTCAAATAACTTGTAAATCACTCATTTACTTTACGACGTGCACGGTCCTCCTCGAAAATGAAAGTTATGTCATGTGACGCGTATTTAGCAATCAGGCTTGAACAAAAAAAAAAAAACAGTAAAATTTTGCTGCAGATTACGGCAAAATAATCGAAAAGTAAACAATTTAAATCCCCTGATTACAGGAAAAGCCTCAAAACAAAAATAAGAATTTTACCTGTTCATATTCGAGAAAAAGAAATGGCAACAGATCTTTCATCTCAATGATTTTCTTCACGCTGTAAATTTTAATAAAAGCGTTCATCCGGAAAGTTGAGTTGAAGCACTGAATAATAATTTGAATGGAGGAAAGCCTTCGAAAAATATGGATTTTATTTTGAAATCTAAGAGTCATAATTAATAATTTTTAATTGATATCTCCGCTAATTATTATCGGAGGATTATGTTAAATAGCCAAACATGAAGACGGGAGGATTACGAATCCATCGATACCTGGTTCGATGGTCAGTTCACTGTCGTTCGGGAGAAGAAGCTTGGACATAGATAGATAGATAGATACTCAGATTTTATATGTATAAGATAATAATAATATTCAAGCTCCGCTCAACCGATGAAATTTGGAATATTTTCATTATTTTTAAAAACTTGACGTTTTAAAGCAAAAATTTTATCCAACACTTTTTTTTAATTTAAGCACTTTTTATACTTTATTTTTTTATAATAACACTATAGAATTCTTTAGGATTAAAACATAGGTATAAAAGATTAAAGTACCAGAAGTCCGTCGTTGCAGTTTTACAGCAGCTCTTCGCTCATTTTCCCGAAGTATTAGGGGAAAATGAGTAAGAATTCACCTCGGAGTTTTTGTAATAAAGAAGTTTTACACCTTATACATTGCTTTGTTCTCAAATTTTGGCATTAATTTTCGGGAAGTCAATGTTGTACGTATAAAGCCATCATGGCGTGTAGCTCCACAAACAGATAAAGATGCTTCTGTCGCCAATTTTACTGCTCTTTCTACCGCTTGTGTATGACATGGTAAATTCCACAACTCACTTTCAATAACGTCACCCATTTCAGCTACTTTCTTAAGTTCCGCATTGGGTATATGTTTGGTGAGTGGAGGGTCTGTAATGACACAGTTTTGCCAATTTATCAATTCTGTATAGTCTTTTGCTTGAAAATTTAGAGGTGGAATGACAAAATCACGAACAGTTTCATTAGTAAGAGTTCGGGCCTTCAGGATTGTTGTGTAGCCTAATTCCCTTACTGAGGATCGCGTGCCGTTGATCATGGCTATCAGCAGGTTTTCTGGATGACCAAAAAACCATTTCGTTGTATAACAAGGTCAACTACTGATTTCGGATCATCGCTAAGATATCTTGAGTAGTGGATAACTTCCTTAAGATGCTGTGCACCGGCTTTGCATGAAGGCTCAGTTTTAATCAAAAACCAAACTTTTGCATACACTTTTATAATGTATTCTACAATAGTCCTTATTTCCAGCGATGACTCTTTTGTACCAACATACAAACGAAGATATTTGCTGTTGTAAGCCACCTAGCATGAGACAGCTTTCCTGGTGATTTGGTGGACAGTGATGTTGAACTATACCCTGAACATATTGCTTGACATATTTGATACAAGTATTTTTGGTCAGTGCCAAGTTCGTCTGTTGACAAATCAAAAGCGATTTTTTTAAAGTTGACAATTGGTAGCTGCTTACATGTGCCAAGAAGCTTCTCTATAGGACCATTATATGTAAAAGGACCTGTAGTGCTTCCATCAAGATGCCGTAACAGATAGCGTAAAGGTAGCTCATTGGCGTGCAATTGACATATGAGTCTCTGCAACCGCCTTTTTAAATGCAGCTCAAACAGTCTTATTATACCACCTTTCACCCCAGCATTGACTGTTGTTCCATCTGATCCTACTGCAATTAAATCCACAGTAGATACTTGGGGTCTATTTAAATAGTTTAATATGCTTGATAACACTTCATTCGCTGTACCAATTCTTCTGCTCTGAGTTTTTCGTTACGATTTCTATTCGGTTCATATTTGCTTGACTAAGTACCAAGAGCAGGCCGATTTGTCAGACTGGGGATAAGTGATTTAAATAGTTTCTTTATATCACAGAAAAGAAGAAAAGTAAACATTCGGAAGAATCACACCATCCGTCTCTTTGACAGTTAAAAATAAGCAGAAGGAGCAGAGAAAAAAGTCAAAACGCGCAATTTCAGATTCCCGGCAGGGGTGGTATATGTAATATGATATGATAATTATTTTGCTCACAAACAAAGGGTCTTACTATTTACTATTTACACCACACGTAATTAAAAAAAATACATAAGAAATGAAAAAAAAAAAGTTTTAAAAAAAGCCATTTTTTACATATTTAGCGAAATTTCAGGGTCCCGGCAGAAAGTATAAATATATTTTAATTACCAAAACTTTTTTTAATGAACATTAGATGTCAATTCACAACTTTTCCCACCACAGGAGATTAAAAATATTATACATAAGATTTTTTTAAATAAAATTAAAAAATGTCAATTTTTACATATTTGGCCAAACTTTAAGGGGCTGGCGGGGGATCTAAATATGTTTTCATTTCCAAAAAATGTTTTATGCGAGCATTTGATGCCAATACATAACTTTTCCCGCCACAGGCGTTTCGATTTCAAAAAAGAGTCAAAATCGACCCACCCTAATGTATATATACTTTCAATTTCATTTAAACACACAAAGTTAAAATGTCGCTAATGCATTGTTTACAAATATATATATATATATATATATATATATATATATATATATATATATATATATATACTTTTTATAGTAGCTAAAACCACTAAGGCACCATAGCCCTTGAAAGAGGTAAAGGAAGAGACGACCAACACTAGCGAGCTATAAAACTATAACATGGGTCTTTTGCTGCATCATTCTACGTGAAAACATTTAAAATTCTCGAAAACTTTTGAGAATGGGGAACGCGTTAGTTTTTATTGTCTTTCTGAGAGATACCATTTTAAAGTTCTTCTACAATCGTCATATATTAATGCGTGAAGGGAAGACTTTCGGTGCCAATTTCTCCTATGTTTGTCAACCGATTTTCTTTATTATTTTTCAGCTTATTAGCTATTGTCAAGTTTAGTGTTGTCAATCAAAAGTAAATAAAAAACCTAATTAACGGAGATATTAGTTAAGAACGCATTTTTTCTAGGGCTCGACCGATGGCATTTTTTGGCCGATGGGCCGATGCCGATTGTTGGCCGATTGTTCAAAGATGGCCGATGGCCGATTGTTTTCCTCCAAATGGCCGATTGCCGATGGCCGATGCCGTTGGTCGATGGCAAAAAAAAACAGTAAAAAAAATTAATTTGAATTCTGATATTTTCATTTCAAATTGTTTTTCGCAATCACGTATTGCGACAGGACCCTACTCATTGGAGTTATTGTTTCTAGAAACTGCTCCTGTCCCCCAAAACCTGTCATTTCTCCTGGGTGGTTACGTGTGTATAGTTGTGTGTGTGTGTAGGCGCGCATGCATGTGTAGGCTTGTGTGTGGTAGACCTGTTCATACACGTAGGCGTGTGCGTCTCTCTCTCTCTGTAGGTGCTTGTGCACATGGGCGGATCCAGGGAGCGGGCTATGGGGGCCATGGCCTCCTCCGAGAAAATTTCAAGAATATTTAAAATCCCCCTTTTTTGAGCGAAAATGAAAAAAATTCTCTTATAATACATACAAAGTCCAATAAAAAGTTATACATTTAATGAATGCGCATTAAGTTAAAGTGAGATTTCAGTTTTAACCTGGCATTATGCAGTGCTAAGTAATTATTCTTCGTTCCCGTTTTAATATGGGATCCTCCAAACCACTCCTCTTAATCTTGTTAATATTATCCAAGATCGTCTGCAAACCAAGTTTTTAAAAATTACTTGTAAAAGTTTCCAGGGGAGGAACCCCCACTTCTCATTTTCGCCAACATCGTTCAAGATCGGCCTGAATTTTGTCTTAAGCGCTTGAGTTTCTAATTGTTTCTGGGGGAGAACTCCATTCTCCCTAACATAATTGAAAGTCTTCAAAAACTACGTTTCTAGAGCTTCAATTTCGAAAAATTGCTGGTCCTCTTAAAGTTATTCGTGAATCATGGATTGCCTACATTTGCAATTTAAAGAGTTCAATTTTGAAAAACTTTCGGAGTGAACCTCAGAATTTCTTTAACCCCTAACTAAACCAAAGATAGTGTAGAACGCGTTTTTAAGACTATAAATTAGCAAAATTTCCTGGAATGGGCCTTTTATTCCCCCCACCCCCGCCCTAACATCACCAAAAAATCGTCTAAAACAGCCTTTTCAGAGCTACAATTTCGGACGGAACGCTACAAACGTCTACTTTTCTACCATTACCAAATACAACTAGAACGTATCTTTAAGATTGCATATTAGAAAAATTTCTTGGTGTGGTCCCTCAAATTCCTCCTCCACGTTTCATTACGAAAAGATCGTATTAAACTGCGTTTTAGGCTCTACAATGGCAAAAAAAAAAAAAAAATCCGACGGGGAAACACCGAACATTTTTCTTCTTAACATTATTGGAGATAATGTTTGCATTTTTAAAAGTTTCAATTTCGAAAAATGGGTGGGGGGGGGGGGGTCGCACCCGATCACTTAATATTACGAAAAACAGTTAAAATGCATTTCTAAGATTACAAATCAGAAACATTTCTTGAGAAAGGTCTTCAAATCTCTCCTTTCTCTAACATCATCAAAGATCGTCTAAAACTGCATTCTTAGAGCTACTATGTCGAAAAATTGACAGTGGAGCGCCACTGGACCTGTTTTCCCCTAGCATTACCAAAGATCGTCTAAAATACGTTTTTAAAACTACAAATTTGAAAAATTTCCGGGGGAGATTCCTCGAACCCCCTTTACTTTGGAGTTAATATTATACTTACGGCTGGTTCGTATCGGCTTCCTCTTAAATCAGAAGTCCTATACAGTCGCCTCAGATACATGGATACCACTTTGAGGCGACGATATATGCACTCGTTTGTTAAGAAAAGAGGAAAATTATTGGAAAGGTTACAGCCTTCATGTTAAACTTGCCTGGTGATAATTCCTTAAAAAATGCTCTAGAAAGATGAAAAAAGTTGATATTCGTAAAATTCAAAAATTTTCCAAAGCATTGTATGAGCTGGCGGTGTATTTCATGTATTTCTGCTTTAGCCCTGGCTAATGGGCGGTAATTTACTAAATATACCATGCCTTACTATCAATTTTCGAGTTGAACTGAACCATTGCTTCGGTCACTCGGCTGGTCTGTGATAATTCTACATTAGCTACCAGTTTGTTTGGCCCTCTTGGCTTCTATAAGAGGTTTTCCATCTCCAGCTCAGTCAGTTTCCTATGCCGGGCTGATGAGTGCTAATAAGCACGAAACTGCAGTCCTCGGCTGGAAATGACTGAGCTGGCGGTGTATTTCATGCATATAACTAAGATTTCAGTAATATTGTAATAATGTATGGATTTAAGTACACTAAACATAGTTTTAAAACATTAAACTATGTTGTTTAATCATTCAAAAAATAAATTAAGAATAAAACTTTGAAGCCGTAAACAAATTACGCAATTAAAGTGGAAAGATTGCACGTAGACATTTTTTAGTCATCAAATTAAACAAAAAAGGTGACAGATAAATTACAATATTAAATCATAATAAGAATATTTTTATACTTATTTAAAATTTATGAATAGCAAAGTTTGCATTTTTTATAAAAGCTATAAAAGTGACAAATTTTGCGGAAAAAAAAATAGCCATGAAAAGAGAGAGGTTCTTAAAACGCAGTTACAATAAACACTCAATATTAACACCAAGTTAATAACCAAATACATATACTACTTGATCTGATGTTTGCACACGTAATATTGAACAATTTGATTGTTTGATCTTTTGTACTACAAACAAGTTCAAATTGAATTTTTCAATTTAACAATAATTTTCTGAAATTTAAAAAAATTGTATAGTAGAAAATCCTTGAAACTGTTCTATAACATATTATTAAAAATATGATGAAAACGAACATAACTTATTCATTGATTTTATATAAATACATAAAAATAGTTACTTACAACAGAAAAAAAATCGATCGCTATTAATGATGCAAAAAAGAATGCGAATTACGAAATATAGGTGAAACAAGTATAAGAAATACGCAACATGACATTTCTTGACCAAAATAAATAATCGCTAAATATTTAAGAAGTGCTTGAAACTACGAGGGTGGTGTTAAGCCTTGCAAATAGTTTATATAAAGTTATGTTTGAGTCGCGTGTGTCGGCATAACTGTTGTCAATGCAACAATTCGCAACTCCAACGAACTATAGGGGACACTGAAGTCACTGTCTAATGGCGGAATTGAAAACTAAAACAAACGCACATGGTAACGAAGAAAATGCTAAAAGTGTTGTGATTTTTGTTCGTACGTATGATCTTTTCGCTTTATTCTTTTTAAATTAATTTTCAAAGTCTTGTGGATATTCTGGCCCACGTAGAAAGAAATGAGAATTCAAGAAGCATTACTAAACGTCAAAGATTAATGCAAACTATGTAGTTCGTAGTTCTAAGCACAGCTATTTCCACGATGTTGAATTCGATATTTAATCAATTCTTGATAAAACTAAATAATAATTGTGGCCTGACAAGAATAACAATTAATGCTAGAAAATTCAATGTGACATTACAAATTGTTATCGAAAGAAGATGATACTTTTTTGCCTTGCTTGGCTAGCGCTTATTTTTTTCCATTTGTAGCTGAGTTATTTCTCTCGAATTCCCGAATCGGTTCATTTAAAAATTTTCTGTTTCGATTTCTCTAATTTCTGAGTTACGATTTAATTGTGTCATGTTATGCAAATCATCAACAAAATTCTCACGGATATATGGTGGTAGTTTTCTTTTCAGTTGATTGACCATTATTTCCTTTCACTTATCGAATTCTGTAATCTTACTACCATTTTATTCCACTCATGATAAAAATTAAAAATGGTTTAACTAAAAACGCGAAATCTCGCCAAGGCTACTTTGATCGCACTATACTAATACTATAACCCTAAACAAATTTGGCGAAACCTTTCAGCTGAGAATAAAAAGAATAAAGTAAATTATTTCTCGGTTATTCATTTTGTTCTACGATAATATATTCAAGAAAATATTTTGCATACTGTCCATTCCAACTAAATGCTGCTGTAAAATATGGTAAGTTTAATTAATTTCAGATTAAAAAAACCCCCATATTCTTACAAATTCATACAAAACAATAAATTTTTTTACCTTGTATAACGTTATCCAAGTTTGTTAATCCAGAATTTTCGCTTTCACCAATTATTAAGGAAATAATGAAAACTAACATTATTTTGAGAAGCTCGAGAATACTACTAAGGGACGAATTAATTTCTGTAGCTGAAAGCAAACTAAGACACATCGCTTGCGTTAATAAATACTCAGAACAAACTGCTTGTGTTTACGTCAACTGACAAACGTGGAACGCAAACGTGGCAATGTTTAAGTTTCATTTGCAGTTTTGTAAATCATCGCAAGGTAGCGTATTCGAGCGCTGGAGTTCCGAATAGCTTTGGTTAAAATTGCTTGTTCGGGACTCAACTTGATTGGGAGAGCAGAGTTTGCAATGTGAAAAGAGCAAATAAAATTACTATCCTGTTAACCTTATAATATATGGAGTCAAGTCCTTTGCGAGTCTTCTTAAGTATAGCTACAGGTTTTTAGTATAATTTCAATAAGGCATGAGAATGCAACATTTGGCGTCCGTGTAACAGGACTTGTAGCTATAAAAATTTGGAAAAAGCAAAGTGTACAGGACTCATAATATTGATATTTGGGGAAGATTTCGATAATTGGGAATCTGGCGATCATTTTCTATTGGCGTCAAATCATTGGCACCAATGCATGCGCGGGGATAATTTTTCCTTTCCAAAACGTAAACAAAGGGGAAAACGTAGGGTTTTATTTACCAAAACTTAAAATGATTTTAAAGGCTCAACAAGATTTATAGGCTGTGGGACGAAGGCATAAAAGATGCTTAAAAATATGGTTTCGTTTGCCAACTTCGGGGACTACGAAAAGTGATATTTTTTGTAGAGTCCTTAGTGTCTACAGATGAAAAAAACCTAATGTTCACAAAAAAAATAGTGTTTCATAATTTTTTTACAGACCATTAAAGATACATGAAAAGGAGTGAAACTGACAAGCAAGAGGCAGACAAATTTTAAATACATTAAAAATATTATACATGTACATTTAAAATATTATGCATGTACGTTAAAAACATTATGTATATACATCAAAAAATAGTTTTTTTCAAGAAGCAAACTCTTCATTCTGAAGTATCATCGTCAGAATCACTGAATTCATTTATCCTGTTTTTGCGTACGGAGTTATTTTCCTCCTGAGAGTTTATTTAGCTACAGTCACTAGAGGAAAATTATGTGCATGAACAATTTTACGTCTTGCATGTACTACATCTCTTCGAAGAACACCGAGTTTTTGGGCATGTACAGGAGACTAGTTTTTGAACATTATCTGATGCAATGGAAATAGTGCTAAATTGTATTTCAATACTGCCCGCATTTATAGTCCATCCAATGTTCTGATGAACTGGGAGCATTGATTAAATGAGTGGTGCTCAACCTACAGCCCGCGGATCAAATGATGACCCATGTGCCCCTTCGTTGTATTCAGTGTTAAAAAACGAAAAATATACTCTAAAACCTTGCAAAAATACTAGTAATCTTCTTTCGGTGTTATGAATTTTGAAGTCAAGTAGTCATAAATTGATTTCTGAAACACAGATGCAATAAAATAAGCATGTAGTAATTAAGACAGCAATTTTGGTTTGTAATTGTCTTTTGTTTCCCTTGTTTTCCCATGCTATCTAGAAAAACTTAAATCATATAAATAAATTTGATATTTGTTCTGGTCCACGAGATTCCTATTAATGTGAGTTGTCGCCCGCAGGTAAAAAAAAAAAAAAAAAAAAAAAAGGTTATTCACCACTGCATTAAATTATTCAAGCATCAGCAATGAATATTTGCTTGATAGTTAGTGCACAGACGAATGGATAGGGTAAGAGTCACAGTTCGGAATTGGTTCTTTTTCACTCCAGCTCCGCAGCCCTGGTAAAAAACATTTGCGCTTTAAATTCATTTCATTTTGATTCAGTCATATTAATCTCTGACTTTCATCAATGTTAAGTCTATGATATATGATATTTCTACATTTATTAATAACTTTCATTTTTATGTCTTGTCACCAAAAATTTAAGAATGTATTCAGAATCTACTCCATTTTGTCAATGGTGAGAGGAAAAGACTTCAGCAACCTCTCGCATGTAGCTGAATAAGTTGCCGATGGTTTCAGTGGACATCGTAGGATTTTTGATTTCACTTTTCCACCGAAACTCACGCACCTCCTCCAGAATTTGCGTAAGAGGAAACTTCATTAAAAATGCCACAATAACCACCAAAATCTCCCGAAAAGACAACCGCAGACCATCGAAAAAGGTGTTCTTGGCGGGAGAAATCTAACACAAGTACACCAAATTTAGCGAGAAATCGTTAGCTACGCATTACCAGGCTTACCACTGCATATAAATATTACTATTGTAAGTTTTAAGCATTTCTATAATACAATAATGTTAAAATATTCATTAAACTTTAGCTTTTTTAGCGTTATTTTCTGGCAGTCTATTTAACATTAGCCTTTGGCATCCAATCACCCGGCGACAGTTAGAAAAGTTACCAAAAATCTCAGTTACCGTTTTTTTCCTTTAATAACTTGGCTACAATCTGTGTGAGAGTTTGAGGTTTATGGTAAACCCGATGATAAAGAAGTAGCAAAAAAATCAAGTAAGGTAACCTACTAAAAGAGGGGAAGAAAAGGAAATACCTTCTTATTACAAGGTCGACAGAAATAATAGAATCCTAATTTTCTGTTCTTGTCTTTTCTGGCATGCATTTCCTTTCCACAAGAACAAGGAGGACATTCATTAGGGTCAGGGGCAACCCCCATCTCTGTGAAAAAATTCAAGGCTACATTTTCCGATTCTAGCAGTCCGCTCCAAGAAATAATATTAAAGTGCCTTAATTTAGGATGCAAATCGTCTCGGGAACCACTAGCCATCTAGGGCCAAAATTCGATAATTAAAATAAATTGAGGAAAAATTTAAAAATGAACTAAATCAACGAATATAAAAAAGTAAACTTACAAGTATATCCCAACTTCTGCAAAACGATTAAGAATTGTGCAGTAGTAACTATGTTAAGAACTTTGAATATTAATGCTGTGAAAATTCAGCTAAGATCAAATTAAAATAATTCTCGCTCAAAACGTAATTTATTTCACGAGTTTAATTACTCGCGACATTTACAAAAATTTAATCAAATCCTTTAGATTAATAGTAGGGAAAAAAAATAGGGAAAATATTTGGACTCGTGGGGGTTACCATAAAGCAACAGATAGGAAGTGGGTTGCCAAAATAAATAAGTATCGCAACAAAATTTGGCGACCGCGCCAGATTCCCAATTATCGAAATATCCCTGCTATATTGCTTGTAGTTCTGCCCTTGCCCTGAAATATCAGCGCTGACTTACTGCATAAAACAGTTACCTATTTGCTCAATAAAGAGCGCTACTCAAATGAGTTTTAATATGTAGTTCAAGTGCTGCCATTTTATTGAGTAACTAAATAACTATAACGGTAGATCGTCTGCACAATTTAATACCTAAACATCTCGTGACGCCTATGGAGTCCCATATTCTTGCGATTAGTCTGAAATTTCGCTTCCAGGATAGTGAATGATTCCTCCTCCCCCCCCCCCCCCCCCCCCCGGCCTAAAACCAGCTCAATCCATGAATTTCGTTTTTTTTCTCAAATTGTTACTTCTTGGTTGATTTTATCACGCTACAATGAGGTTTGGAAGGAATACCTCTCAATCTGGTCGAAAACCACTGCACAAAACGATTTTACTTTAAAAATCAGTTCAGCCTTGAAATTTGAGAGGGAAATGAGGAGATAAAAAAAAAGAGTCGATTAATTTTAAAACCAGCTTGATCCAAATTGATTCGTATCTAAGTTAAGTATGCAGCATTGCTTAATTTGAAAATAAAACAAAAATCAAGTCGAACATCAAATGTTATTCAAACGAAAATTAAATCCTTTGAGACAGAGCGCTGCATGTCCTTTGTCTGTTATGCAAAACTTTCAAAAATATAGTATTAAGTTGACTTTAATACAGTCTCGTCATCTCGATTTTTTCTAGGGAGGAGGGACTTGATGCGAATTCTACCGGAAAACGACAAAAACCACGCCCACTCATAAGTAAATTTAATACATTAATTTCTCAAAACCAAGGGGGGAAATCCCCCCCTCCAGCTGAATGAAACCTTCTTTAATACTAATCACTTCATTTGGAAAAATTTGCCAAACGCAGCTATGTTATTATTTTCATTGAAAGTATTTCCAGTCCATGATACAGATGAAATAAAATAAAGCTATGAAATAATTAAATGCCCAATTTTAATTTATTTATTTATTTATTTATTTATTTATTGGACCTTTTTTTCTTGTAAATAAATTATTTACTAAATAATTTGCACAATAAGTGCAATGAAAAAAAAAACACGTATCAGTCAATTTTGCTCGTAAAAGGAAGAAGTAGAATTCTCTTCCAGTTTCGTATCATACATTTTTCATCAATTGCCCGGTACGAGTACACGTTTTCTTTCATTATTATTTAAACAGACAGCAACGTGATCAACGTGGAGTTCCTTTTAAGGAAAATGCGAAAATGGAACTACTTCTTTAAGAAACCAAGCACGTCTATATGTTAGGTTCGATATACGTTCTATGTACTGGGTTGGAGCGAAAATAAAGAGAAATAAATGCATAACCAATTTTTGAAAGCAAGGTGCTTATGAAAAAAATTTCATCCACTCTTTTTTTCTATAAAAACATTTTATGTTTTTACAAAATGTCTTCTGGAGTGGTTTCGTTTAAGAAACAGTTAATAATTTAAGCTTCGGTTTGCAGAGCAATTAGTTTTCAATGGATTTGAGCAGATTGTAAAGAGATAAATGTCACATTCTCTCTCATTAACAAAAACATAATTAACTAAAAGGTTTGGTTTTATAGATTAGGCATGCTCGAAGTGACGATTTTGTTCCTTTTCGTGAAAGTGGAATATAGAACCATTTGAAAAGGACAGGCCGACTTATCCGACATGTTGGTTCCGAGATAGCTTTGAATCGAACCTTGTTTGTAGTAGGGGAAGACCGCCTATATTGGACCACTGCTTAAATTGGACCGGGGCACACTGGGGCAAAAACGCCAAAAAGCGCTTAAACCTCTTTTGCTTGTTTGTTTTCACAGGCATGTTATTATGGAGTTTTTTTTTATTTGTTTGGGCTCAGAGTCCAAAGTTCGCAAGTAAACGCAGCTAATTCCTGTTCAGGGTCTTTCTACAAACCATTTATGACTAATTAATTTTAATTTCTAAGAGGACATAAGAGGACATTTTTTGTAGAGTGTTTTGAAAAAAAAAAACCTTGAATTCCCAAGTTTTCGGTGCTGATCAAAACCGATTTTTGGAGTGAGAATTCGATTACTCAATTTTTTCGTCCTATTGCTATCGTTGGACACGAGAGAAATTAAACATACCCGCCTTTAAGTAAGAAAAAAAATATAGACTGCTTGAAAGCAATTTTTGTAAATTCCCGCACTCAAGGTTCTTCAACTTTCTAAAGGCTCCCTTCAGCTTTGTAGTGGACAAAGGGCTCTAAAATTCCAGTTCTGATTGAGTTCTAAGCGGTAGGCTTGTGCAAATTTATTAATCCTCAATTGGCTTAATGTAGGACAAAAAAAACATTTATACGCGCTTTTTGGCGTTTTCGCCTCACTGTGCGGGGGCTTAAAATATAGCGTAGAGATTTGTGCTACACTCTACGGATGCAAATACAAAGATTTGTGTCTGAAACCTTTGAGGATGAAGTTTCGCCACATTTCGATCTGCATAACGTGAGTTACAATGTAATTTGTGTTGAAAACGTGTTCTATCTTATTTTGAGAACTTGTATCAAGTAGGATAATACTAAAACTTGTGAACTGAGAAAGAACAGTGCAAATACAGTATTTTAAACAGTGTTTACTGGGTATTACAATAATGCATTTACATGAACGATTGGAAAACTTGACGACAAGGATAAATAAAAGAATAGAAAATGGCGTGTTTTCCTTTATTGAGCCGAAAAAATATTCCTATATCGGACCGGTGGTCCAATTTATGTATATGAAATTAAGCAAGCCTTTTTACTTAAAACTTAATAAAACAAGTGAATACTGTAACTTAATAGCGTAATTTGGCTTATTTTAAGCATATTTTAACACTAATTCAAGAAAATTATTTTCTTTTTTACTTTTCAAGCACATTTTCCAGAAGCTGCCACCCCTTAAACTAGATAATTATCCATTAAGATTCAATTTCAGTTTTGTTAGATGTAGTTTTTTTATTGGACTGAAATTTGTACTTGTTCACGTTTCTTATTGATTGGTTATTTTATTAATTACAAGGACCGGTAATCCAGTTTAAGAAATTTAAATTCAAACAAATTTTAATTTTCTTTACCGAAAATAATTTTGTGGTTACATTTGAATGCGCATTTAGAATTGCTTAAAATATAAATTAAGACTTATTAAAGCATTCAAGCTGGTTTTTACTAAGTAACTTGCTTAGAAGCTTCAACCTCATAAAATAGATTTTTTTCCCTCTTTCTTTTTTTAGCTCCAATTTCAGTTTTGTTACATAAATTTATATATTTTTTTAATTTAAATGAAGTTTGTGCTCGTTAACGATATTTTTGCCTGATTTCTTTATTAATTACAAGTTACGTTATTTCTATCATTCTTGGTTTTAGAAGATGTCTAAAGGGAGAAATGTGGCTCTTAAGAGGAAAAAATGATGGAAAGAACCTTAGAGCTGCTTGTAGGAACGATGATATGGGGCTATGCTATAAACTTAGCTAATAACGACGGTGTAATAATGTTTCCTCTTCCAGCATACACTAAGCATCGTTTACAGATGATAGACGTGGTTTTTATCAAGCCTCTGTCCACATATTTCAACCGAACATCTGATACGTGGATGCGAGAACATCCAATGAGGTCTATTATCCAATATAAAATAAGAGAACTGTTAGGTGACTGTTTAGAAAAAGCTGCAAGCGTGGCCAATCAGCGCCTTTGCTTCAACCAAGTTAGAAGTTAAAAGTCTAGAGTTTTATAGATTTTTTTGGGGATATTTCGATAATTGGGAATCTGGCGATCTTTCTTTATTGGCGTCAATTTTTGGCTCCAGCGCCTGCACGTAAGGTATTTTTCTTCGCAAATCTAAACAAAGAGACCGGAAACATCTATTAACATAGGGTTACTATAAATCAGCAGGGTTACCAAAATAAAATTATTTCTGCCAAAAATGAGACGACCGCACCAGATTCCCAATTTTTGAAATATCCCCGATTTTTTTAATTGCGATATTGGAACTACTTTGATATACCCCCCCCCCCCCTCCCCAAATCGGAAATTTGGCGACTTTTTTTTCTCGCCAAGCAAAATACCTGTTTTATGACTCAAAACTTCCTGAAACTTTTCAACAACACCACATACAGTAGACATATTGAAAGCTAAAAGATAAAAATAATTAATAGAAAAAAAATATAATTGGAAAATATAACCAGATTTGCAGCAAAATACAGTAAATCAGAAATCTGCTTGATCACTTCACAAAGAAATGGCAAATAAAT
The DNA here is from genome assembly GCF_026930045.1 of Uloborus diversus. NCBI lineage: Eukaryota > Metazoa > Arthropoda > Arachnida > Araneae > Uloboridae > Uloborus > Uloborus diversus. Next base: position 96,095,768 of record NC_072734.1, read on the forward strand.
GAAATGGCGCTAAAACATATATGAAATCCAAAAATTGTTGCCACAAAACTTTTTTTAAAAAAACTCAAAAAATGGTACAAAATACAAGGAAATATTAAATTTGGAAACAATAAAAACCTAAAAGCTGAAAAAACCTAAATTGGCAACACCAAAATAAGAAACAGCAACCCTAAATGGTCCGTAGAGAGTGCCCAGATTTGGCGCATATTTTTTTTTTTTGGGGGGGGGGGGGGTATATCAAAGTTATACCGCGATATTTTGGTTACATGGTGAAATGAAAGTCGAGAAACATTATTACAACGTAGTCTGGCTGCACAAAACAGCGCCAGTTGAAAAGATTGCCTTGCGTTGTTATAATTGAATCGTTATGATTAATTATTACTATGTTCTTATTTCTATGAAATTAATATATACTAGGGGGCTATCGCCCCCTGCTCGCTATCGCTCGCCAACCCCCCGGAACTGCTTACGCAGTTCCCTGTGGATCGCTTCGCGATCCATGCTCGCTTCGCTCGCTCGCTGTATGCCAATACATTAGCCTAGCTAAAATTTTCCGGTAAAAAATTAAAGTTGGTAATTGCATTTAGGTCACCATCCATTTAACCAATATGAAAATTACGTTCATAATGTTAATTTGTCTGCTTTAGCCAGATTTTCGACAGTTTAACTTTGCTGTATGTAAGATGACTGCCTTGGCAATGTGCACAACTTTACCATTATAGATACAAAAGTGTCTGTCATTGCTTTGGAGAGATTGCACTTCTACCTGTTGGTCCGCGGAAGGTATTTTATTTCCCTTCTACCACCCATTGGAAAACCAATGAAGGCATTCCCCTATCCGCCACCTGGGGACGCGCCCTCTAGGGGTTACAGGCTCCCCCGAGGGATGTATTTACATTATTTACACTTTTATATATTTACATATTTACACTCTTATATATTCTAATCTGAGAAAACTTCCTCATATACACAATTAAAAATGTCCCGTTTGGGAGCCACAACTGACACTGCTTCAAAAGATCTTGTTCTTGATAATGCCACATAGAGCTGGCCATGACTAAAAACAGGCTCAGAGAGCACCAAACATATTTTCTCAAACGTTTGTCCTTCTTGTTGTTATTCTGAATCCTTGCCACGTCACGAACAAAAAATGGTTTAACTAAAAACGCGAAAACTCGCCAAGGCTACTTTGCTTGCACAATACTAAAACTACTATAACCCTAAACAAATTTGGCGAAACCTTTCAGCTGAGAATAAAAGGAATAAAGTAAATTCTTTCTCGGTTATTCATTTTGAACTGAACTGTCGTACTGAAGCAGAGAATAGACGACGCTCAAAGCGCCTACGCGTTCAAAACAACATTGCCGATGAACATGATTGTGGAGCAATGTGTGAAGAATGCGAATTTTGTGGTGCTCTTTATTGGCAGAAAGAGCGTAATACTGCAAATAAATATACTAAATGTTGCCATGACGGAAAGGTGCGGTTACCGGCATTGTGTGACGCACCTGATCTGTTGAAGGAACTGCTGACTGAAAATTCCCCAGCCGCTAAAAATTATCGGCAGCGAATCAGAGAATACAACTCTGGAAATGGCTCGTCTTAAATTGGATTCAAGAACGGTTTCCTGCCTTCTTTGAGCTTTTCTTTGCTGATTAAGGTTGAAATGGGCCACAGCCCGACTCAAACTCATCTCAAAAAAAAAAAAAGTTCGTTGAGTATTCTGTGATTCAAGATTTCAAAACAACGTAGAAGTTTGTTTACATGATTTATCGGCGAAGTGTTGCCAACAGAGGTTTAGAAATTCACCCCTTCATTTGCCGGCACGTAAGAGAATTATATATATAGCTATATATACACTAAGCATCGTTTACAGATGATAGACGTGGTTTTTATCAAGCCTCTGTCCACATATTTCAACCGAACATCTGATACGTGGATGCAAGAACATCCAATGAGGTCTATTATCCAATATAAAATAAGAGAACTGTTAGGTGACTGTTTAGAAAAAGCTGCAAGCGTGGCCAATCAGCGCCTTTGCTTCAACCAAGTTAGAAGTTAAAAGTCTAGAGTTTTATAGATTTTTTTGGGGATATTTCGATAATTGGGAATCTGGCGATCTTTCTTTATTGGCGTCAATTTTTGGCTCCAGCGCCTGCACGTAAGGTATTTTTCTTCGCAAATCTAAACAAAGAGACCGGAAACATCTATTAACATAGGGTTACTATAAATCAGCAGGGTTACCAAAATAAAATTATTTCTGCCAAAAATGAGACGACCGCACCAGATTCCCAATTTTTGAAATATCCCCGATTTTTTTAATTGCGATATTGGAACTACTTTGATATACCCCCCCCCCCCCTCCCCAAATCGGAAATTTGGCGACTTTTTTTCTCGCCAAGCAAAATACCTGTTTCATGACTCAAAACTTCCTGAAACTTTTCAACAACACCACATACAGTAGACATATTGAAAGCTAAAAGATAAAAATAATTAATAGAAAAAAATATAATTGGAAAATATAACCAGATTTGCAGCAAAATACAGTAAATCAGAAATCTGCTTGATCACTTCACAAAGAAATGGCAAATAAATGAAATGGCGCTAAAACATATATGAAATCCAAAAATTGTTGCCACAAAACTTTTTTTAAAAAAACTCAAAAAATGGTACAAAATACAAGGAAATATTAAATTTGGAAACAATAAAAACCTAAAAGCTGAAAAAACCTAAATTGGCAACACCAAAATAAGAAACAGCAACCCTAAATGGTCCGTAGAGAGTGCCAGATTTGGCGCATATTTTTTTTTTGGGGGGGGGGGGTATATCAAAGTTATACCGCGATATTTTGGTTACATGGTGAAATGAAAGTCGAGAAACATTATTACAACGTAGTCTGGCTGCAAAAACAGCGCCAGTTGAAAAGATTGCCTTGCGTTGTTATAATTGAATCGTTATGATTAATTATTACTATGTTCTTATTTCTATGAAATTAATATATACTAGGGGGCTATCGCCCCCTGCTCGCTATCGCTCGCCAACCCCCCGGAACTGCTTACGCAGTTCCCTGTGGATCGCTTCGCGATCCATGCTCGCTTCGCTCGCTCGCTGTATGCCAATACATTAGCCTAGCTAAAATTTTCCGTAAAAATTAAAGTTGGTAATTGCATTTAGGTCACCATCCATTTAACCAATATGAAAATTACGTTCATAATGTTAATTTGTCTGCTTTAGCCAGATTTTCGACAGTTTAACTTTGCTGTATGTAAGATGACTGCCTTGGCAATGTGCACAACTTTACCATTATAGATACAAAAGTGTCTGTCATTGCTTTGGAGAGATTGCACTTCTACCTGTTGGTCCGCGGAAGGTATTTTATTTCCCTTCTACCACCCATTGGAAAACCAATGAAGGCATTCCCCTATCCGCCACCTGGGGACGCGCCCTCTAGGGGTTACAGGATCCCCCGAGGGATGTATTTACATTATTTACACTTTTATATATTTACATATTTACACTCTTATATATTCTAATCTGAGAAAACTTCCTCATATACACAATTAAAAATGTCCCGTTTGGGAGCCACAACTGACACTGCTTCAAAAGATCTTGTTCTTGATAATGCCACATAGAGCTGGCCATGACTAAAAACAGGCTCAGAGAGCACCAAACATATTTTCTCAAACGTTTGTCCTTCTTGTTGTTATTCTGAATCCTTGCCACGTCACGAACAAAAAATGGTTTAACTAAAAACGCGAAAACTCGCCAAGGCTACTTTGCTTGCACAATACTAAAACTACTATAACCCTAAACAAATTTGGCGAAACCTTTCAGCTGAGAATAAAAGGAATAAAGTAAAGTCTTTCTCGGTTATTCATTTTGAACTGAACTGTCGTACTGAAGCAGAGAATAGACGACGCTCAAAGCGCCTACGCGTTCAAAACAACATTGCCGATGAACATGATTGTGGAGCAATGTGTGAAGAATGCGAATTTTGTGGTGCTCTTTATTGGCAGAAAGAGCGTAATACTGCAAATAAATATACTAAATGTTGCCATGACGGAAAGGTGCGGTTACCGGCATTGTGTGACGCACCTGATCTGTTGAAGGAACTGCTGACTGAAAATTCCCCAGCCGCTAAAAATTATCGGCAGCGAATCAGAGAATACAACTCTGGAAATGGCTCGTCTTAAATTGGATTCAAGAACGGTTTCCTGCCTTCTTTGAGCTTTTCTTTGCTGATTAAGGTTGAAATGGGCCACAGCCCGACTCAAACTCATCTCAAAAAAAAAAAAAAAGTTCGTTGAGTATTCTGTGATTCAAGATTTCAAAACAACGTAGAAGTTTGTTTACATGATTTATCGGCGAAGTGTTGCCAACAGAGGTTTAGAAATTCACCCCTTCATTTGCCGGCACGTAAGAGAATTATATATATAGATATTTAGTAACTGATTTCCAATTGTATGTTTGATGCATAAGCTCATTTGTAAGAAAAAACTTACACATATTTTGAAATGACTTTCTCTCAGAATAGGAAAAAATAGGTTTTTCTGCCTATATGTTAAAGCCCAACTGGTGAAACTCTATGATTGAGAAAAAAGGATGTCATATTTGAAATCAGCGCACCCAATAGAATAAAATACACTCATTACCGTACCTCTTTTTCATGGCCCGAATTTCGCGAGCCTGTGTAATTTTAGATAATTCACTTTCTATTTTCTAACTGTTGCCAAAATCAATTGTCTTTTTACTTAGTTCCGTTATCGATTATTGGGATAAATGAGGATAAAAATCCTAAGAAAGCAATAAATTTTATGCTTACTCCGGAGAAGCCTTGATTCAAAATTTTTACTACGATAACTATTAATATTGCTGTTGTAAAGCAACATATTTTTGTAACAATGGGTTTTATATTTATTCATTTAATGAGGAAATTACATGAAATTTACTGTTCTCCATCAGAACTTTTTTAAACTGAGTTTTTTAGAAATAAGTTATAGCTTATTTTGCTTCCTGATAATGTAGCTATCTATGGTGAAAAAATTGTTAAAATCTGTCCAGTAGTTTTGAAGTTTACCCCGGACATCCTTACATACAGAATGTATATAGATGGTGTGTGTATAGATTATGTATATGGATGGCTTTGCAACACTTTTATGAATTATTTAGGCAGCATAATATAAAATATCCAGCTTTTTATTTCCCTGATAAAGTGTAATAAAATCTATCACGAACCAATAACCAAAAAAAAAAATTAAGTGTTGCCGTCTGTAGTCACGTAAAGAAGGATTCTTTGCCTGAATTAATTGATCTCCTGATGAGTAAAATGTCCTGTCCTGACCTTTAATGGATTTTTTGGCTGTAGAACGTGGTTTGCGTCATTAAGGTATCGCATTTAAAAAGTATCATTTCGCTGTTTACTTGGAGTTAAAGAAAAAAACTCGATAGATTCGTTAAATCGAGATCTGTCTGTAACTGCACCCTTAACATTTTCATCATCTATGGGTGTGATTCACTAAAAGGGCGTAAAAAAATTTCAAGGGAGACGTAATTCCGAAAGTAAAATTACAAAGGTAAAACTAACTAGAATTTATTCAATTTTGAGGTCGCTGTTTTTGATCGTTTTAGTACAATTCATCCGACAATGTGAATCTGTATTTGCAGCATTAGCAGGCATAAACTCAAAACTGTACAACGATGGATATCAAAAGTGAACTGAGGCACGCTTTTTCACAAGTTACAACAGAATATTCAAAAGACTTGTAAAGAGCAAACAGTGGTAACCCTCCTATTGATGTCGTGAAAGTGACTGGCACAACTAACACTCCTCGCTAAAATCCTGGATTAATTCCAATTTATTTGTGTTTCTTTCTTTCATTTCATGTGCTTGTTTTATATGCACAATAAAATAACATTGCTTATGAAAACTAAATATTTAATAATGCTACTACTAATTTTGTTAAAAGTCCAGAATTAAAATATCAATTTATGGAATGCAGCATTGTTGCCAATCGCTATAACAAAAAGGCTTGTTGCCAAAACATGATAATATATTATAGTGTCCTAAGAAGAATATGTTTAAAATTAATTTATGTGAAAAATTATGTATTTAAAATATCTAAATTTTTATTTAATAACCAGCTTCAGCTATCCGAACCAGCTTTGATTGTACTCTTGTATTGACTACAAATGGTGGTCTGATAAGAGGGTATTCGTGACATTTGAGGGGTGAGTCATTGTTCTTGAAGAGATGGGCACCCCTTATATCAAAAAGCAATTTAAACACGTTCATATGTAGCTTCAATATTGTGACGCAAGAAACATATCGTTTATGTAGGTGTCGGCAACTATCGCGAGCTCTAATGAACTCCATGAAGTAATCATCACGAGACTTTTCTTCGTCATTTGTCTTAATTAAATTACAGCTAAGACCATCAGCTTAGTCAAATTTGAAACTTCAATCGAGAATTGCAATATTTAATGATAGAACTTAAAACTTGGTGATTTTATACGTAAAATCATCCGTTCTCTTCAAAACTCGGAACTTAATTTTCCGCAGCGAAAAGCCATCTATGCACGTAATTCCTGCGAAGCGAAAATTAATGATTAACTTTAAAATTGCTGAATGATGCATGTGATGCAACATTTCACATGGGGAGATTACTTTTTCAATTAAAAATTTTCCAAAATCAACGGGCAAAATGATAGAATTTTAACACTTCGTTTGATGAGCATTCGCTCAGAAAAATTAATGGAGTTAAATTTCAATGCCCTTTCAAGCTAATAAAATGGTGATTACGACGCTTACTCTAATTAAAATTATTAGCAGCATATTCTAGCGAAATATTTCAAATTAAATAATTTTCTATCAAAAATATCAGTACTAGTTTGAAAACATACTTGAACAGCAAAGTTATATAGTACTAAATATAGCGTATAGTACCGGTAACAGTTTTCAGATTTTTTTTTTTTTTTTTTTAATGACTTTGACTGTATTCATGTCTTTTCATCCATGGCTCACTTATTTTTTATTAAAAAGAAAGTTCCTTGTAACCCTGAAACGCGTGTAAGCAGTTCTCTGCAATTATGTTAGTGTTTTCGAGATTCATAAGTTCATCAATAAATGTGACACGATACATTAGAAATGAGTTTTAAGTTGTTTTTTAAATAGTTTAATAATAATTTTGTTTTTGCGTATTTTCATCTAGTTCCTTTTCGTTCGGTTGCGAGGACAATGTCTGTATTGTTTAGTTATAATGAACTCGTTGTTAAAATTCTATTTTGTACGGGAGGGAGCAGAGGATTTTCACTTTGTTGATTGTAACACGTAATTTAATGTAATTCTTCCCAAAAGACAATATAAATATCCGCGAACCCAAACAGATTGCGTAGCAATCTTCGGGAATGGGTGAGGGTCAGCGATTAGGGGGTGGAGCCGCCTACTATAGCACTAAATTTTGCACACTGCCAATATTCGTATATAGAGTTTTTTTTTTTTTTTTAATATCATGACTTGAACGGAAATGATTACTTCTGAAATGGTGTCTCATCCATAAGCTCACTTCTTTTGCAGTGAAAAGGTGGTTCCTTGTGTAAGCCCAAAGCTCGTATAAGCAGTTCTGTTTATTTATTTACTTTTTTTTTTTTTACTTTTCTTTCTTTCTTTTTTTTTTCGAAATAATGTTGTAATTTCTTTAATGTCGTTGTTATTCCTTTTAATTTTTCTTCAAAAAGATATTTCTTTATTTTAAATAGAGTTGGTTAGCACTATTAGTCTAATCAATGAACACATTGTAGCGTGCATTGAATATGCGATAATTTTTGACTTGAGGGTGAGCTAAAGGTGGAAGGGAAAAGGGAAGAAAATTTTAGGTCTTTTAAATATATGTCAAAAACGGTGGAAAAAATGCGTTTAAAATAAAAATTCAAGCTATAAATAAACTTCCTATGAAACTGTTTCTACACATATTTGTCAAACTTCTAATAATTTTCCGGGTATATGTTATGAAAAATCGATTTTTCGGAAAAGTTCTCTCTTTTTATCAAACATTTGCTCCTTGGTGCCTCCCAGGATGAGTATTCGTAAAAATTGTCAAAGACAAAGTTGTAGAGCTTTAAGAGCCATTATTTTGAAGTTCAGACAAGGTGTGGCAGTGACCATTTTTGATTTTCCTAATTTGTTATATGTCAAAGTAGGTCATGAGAGGTGAACATTCTGAAATTTTTAGCCTTCCAAAATATTTTTTCGCTCGTTAAAAATTTCCAAAGTTTGAGGCTTTGCAGTGCTTTTTTAGAAAAATTCTAAAAGTCGCATTTCAGTGCGCTTTAGCTCTTTACAGAAACACCACCCCACGGTTATGTTTATATTTATTGGTTGTACTGTATCTAGTGATGATGACTTCATAGTTATTTTGATTGGGGGTTGTTGCTTTCTTCAGATAATTGGTCGCAAAGTATGGATTTTATCCGTTTTCGCGCAAGTTTAACCTGCGTTATTTCCCCCAAAAAGCCATCCCCCGAAAAAAATTTAACATATACTGAAAGTTTATACTATGAAGAGAGTAAATAGCACAAAATTTGTTTGAGGTTTAATTTTTTTTAGGAGAAAATAGCCCTGATATTTTTCAAATTTTCAAAAATTGTGCTTTTTTGATTCCAATTAACTCAAAACAGCATCACTAGGAAAAAAAACCTTTTATATATTATGGTACCTGGCTATGTGTAAAACATCATGAAAAAGAAAACAGCATGGGATCTCTTCTTGTTTTCTAGAAAATAATTTTTTTGTATCTCATTTTATGCGTTTTCTCGTGCGTAAAACGTGTGTCTAGTATGCAGATTAGATCTGCTAAAACTTAAAGTATGTAGTAGGAATGTATATATGTGTGAATAGAGAAAGAGAAAAAGACTAGCAATACTTTATTTTTCTGATTTTTACAAATTGATGGTATTTTAATTGCAGGTAAATCAGAAAACGATAAATCGTTATCATATATATATATATATATACATATATATATATATATATATATATATATATATATATATATATATATATATATATATATATATATATATATATATATATATATATATATATATATATATATAATATAATATAATATCTGCTTAGCTTCACTTTCCTCTAAATGTCTATTTTCTATGTCATCTTCAAATACCTGTTCAGAGTTCTGTTTCTTATGGTCTTGATCAGGCATCTACCAGTCAAGAAGGAGAAAACAAAGAAGAAACATTTTGTCAATCTCATGTGAGGGGTGGGCTCTCCCAACTCGTAAAAGTACACGATTTTCAATGAAACAAAGAGAGTTTCTTTAAGAAAAGTTCCTTTGTGGTGAGAAAAAAGGGAGAAATCAGACGCCCGACCAAGTAGAACATGCAATGAGAACAGAGATGATTGAAGACATAAAAATATTCCAACCGAACAATATCTGACAAAAAGCCAAATTCAAGCTGCTTTTATCCGATATACAAAGCAAAAAAAAAAAGAAAAAAAATACTGATTTATCAAGAACCGACAGCCTTTTAGAGGTATTTGAAGATAACATAAAAATAGACATTTAGAGGAAAGTGAAGCAGATATTGTTCATGAAATTCCTTCCATTGCTATCAGGGTTGCCAGACGCCCTGGATTTCAAGGGACAGTCCCGCATTTTGAAAAATTGTCCCGCGTACCGGGGAACTTCCATACGGGACGGCTAAAGTCCCGTATTCTGACTGATGACAATATTTTACAGAATGAGACATTATTTTAAGGGAAAACAATAATGTAAAACAAAAAATGAAATAATGAGCAATAAGAAAATCATGTGGCAACAAACGCAAAAATTGTTTTTGGTTTGTATTTGCTCATTGACAAATCTTCATATATATATATATATATATATATATATATATATATATATATATATATATATATATATATATATATATAATAGCACATAATTGAATAACGCTCTTGACGTCATCAACAATAAAACTCGCTCCACGGCATGATAATTTGATAATATTTTTTGGTAATGTTTGACATGCAGGGAAATGCTTTATTTTGACAGGGCTGAACTGGATCCGATAACGTAAGTGTTTTACTGGTAAGATTGTCATTTGAGGAGAATGAAGAGTGGTCAACAATGAACGCTATTAGTTTTTATTTTTTAGCAAAGTTTTAATCTGCTATTTTTGGAGTCATGAAGAACAGAGAATTATATTTAATCAATATCCAGTGTTTTGCTTTATTGCCAGTACAACTAAAGATGAAGGTTTTGCTTGCCTCATTGCGCTTCGAAGGTCTAACCTCCGAGATACAAAAGTCAAAATTGGTTGACGTTCAATTCTCCCACAACTTTCTGGTTGTCTACTGAGTTTTTTGCACTGAGGGAGAGGCTCTATTGTAGCCTTGAAATAGCTATATGCTGTATTTTCGTGTTAATTTGTGTTTTATTTACTTTTTTTTTTCAATTTAATCGCAAAAGTCATTTGTCAAATGACTGACCTGTTTGAAACAGTCAAAAAACAGTGGAAGCAACAAAATCATGTCAGAAAACACATTTTCTTCAAATTCCTCTCTTAAAATAACCAAGAAAGCTTTTTAAATTGGACTAGTATTTATTTTGCGTCATTAAAAAGGATAGTCGCAATTCAAAACACAATTCCTCTTCCCTCATGCTATCACTTATAAGTGTAATATTTTCTTTTTCGTTTTCTATAACCGACCGACATAATATTGAAATTAAGACCAATAATAAATGTATCTCATCAAATCCTGTCTCAATTTCTTGAGAAACTGAATCGATCATTTTATTCAAAATATTGATTTAATATTTTGACTAAAACTTCATGTGGGTTTTGTCACCTCTTCTACACTGGCATCCAGTAAAAATTGTTATGGAAAGTTCTGTCACAAAGTTCCACACTTGGTTCAAAAGTATGCATTAGTGCGAAAATTACTAAGAGTTTCAATTGTCATTCCAAGCATTAAGATTAGCGGATTGAAATTTTTATGATAGAGTGTAGCAGTGTTCAAAAAACGCTCCGCAGTATAAATAAAGTAAACAAAAATTCAAAGTCATGCATATTAAAAAGATATCAGATTTTCTATCGATGAAAAGGACAGTTTCTAGTAATTCTTCCAGAAGGCTTTTACAGGCTTAACTCTAGAATACCATCTTCTGTCACTCAGAGATTGTCAAGTAAAAGCCTCAAGATATATTTGTTGATATGAAAGTATTTTTTGATGTGAGATGTTTTTCAAAAATAGCATATCTTTACCAAAAGTTACCATGAAAGCATATTGTTAGTGTTGTTATTATTGTAGTGTTATAGCATTGAGTTGCTAAAATGTGTTTCTACAAGGCATCAATGAACACTTACCAGCTAAACATTAAGTTATAATATGAGCATTAAAATTTATGTACAATGACATGGAGTTCATGCGAAAAAATTGCGCAGTCTGAACACTGTGCGGTCATCTCATACAAGATGCACCATCATAACATGGAGTACACAAATGTGAAATATTTACCATGAAGAGATTACTTCTTTAATTAAGGCAAACAATTATTCTACACCAGTTTTTTCTGTTCTGAAAATGCAGGCAAATGATTTTCTAAGTTACCGGCATTTTTTATTAATCTTAGTGAAAAATTTGGGGGTGCAACCGCCCCCTCTCGCCCTCCCTATTTGCCGCCCCTGAATAGACGTCCCAGAAATACCCCCCCCCCCCCCACACTCCTTTTCGCTCCTAGAAGCCTGTCCCGTATTTACTTTTCTTAAATCTGGCAACCCTGATTGCTATGGACATAAATAAATAAATAAGAAAGAATTATTTTGGGATTGATACGATAAAACGATAAATCTATCTATCTATCTATCTACACATATGATATCGATTTATCGTTTTCTGATTTACCTGCAATTAAAATACCATCAATTTGTAAAAATCAGAAAAATAGATTAGTGCTTGTCTTTTTCTATTTCTTTATACATACATATATACATTCTTACTACATCCTTTAAGTTTTAGCAGATCTAATCTGCATACCGGACACACGTTTTACGCAGGAGAAAACGCATAAAATGAGCTACAAAAAAAATTACTTTCTAGAAAACAAGAAGAGATCCCATGCTGTTTTCTTTTTCATGATGTTTTACACATAGCCAGGTACCATAATATATAAAAGGTTTTTTTTTTCCTAGTGATGCTGTTTTGAGTTAATTGCGATCAAAAAAGCACAATTTTTGAAAATTTGAAAAATATCAGGGCATTTTTCTCCTAAAAAAATTAAACCTCAAACAAATTTTGTGCTATTTACTCTCTCCATAGTATAAACTTTCAGTATATGTCACATTTTTTTCGAGAGGTGGCTTTTTGGAGGGAAATAACACTGGTTAAACTTGCGCGAAAACGGATAAAATCCATACTTTGCGACCCCTTATCTGAAGAAAGCAACAATCCCCAACCAAAATAACTATGAAGTCATCATCACTAGATACAGTACAACCAATAAATATAAATATAACCGTTAGCTGGTGTTTCTGTAAAGAGTTATAGCGCACTGAAATGCGACTTATAGGATTTTTCTAAAAAAGCGCTGCAAAACCTCAAACTTTGGGAATTTTTAACGAGCGAAAGAATTTTTTTGGAAGGCTAAAAATTTCAGAATGTTCACTTCTTATGACCTACTTTGACATATAAAAAAATCAGGAAAATCAAAAATGGTCACTGATAAAATTTCCGTTTTTTGTCTGAATTTCAAAATAATGGCTCTTAAATTTTCTTCAGTTTGATATGCTATTTTATTGTATTTTATTCAACCAATCAAAGTTATAAAATTTCAAACACCCACCTTCATGGCAAAAAATAGAACACTTTTGCCATTCACAAATTTCAAACTGATTCGAAAGAATCGCGCAATTCCTCTTTCCTCTATGAATTCGACAATCCTGATTGACAGTGAAGAAGCGGACTACTACAGCACAAATGATGTCACGCTTCCAGGGGGAGGGGGTTCGTGAAATTGTGACTTTGTGACAAGGGGGAAGGAAAGAGTAAAAAGAAGTGTGACATCAAGCATTTTTTATACGAATATGTGTATGAAAAGTAGTTTGTAAATCGTACTTCGTGGCAAAAGGCGAAAAGGGGAGGGGAATGTTGAAAAAAAGTGTAACATCATTTATATAGACAGCACGTTACCAAGGAATCGGACTAAGATTTCAGGTTCGAATTAGTGGACTGAGTGAGTACAGAACTCAGCTCTACATTTACTATTTAAGGACATTGATAAAGACATTGATTTAATTAAATTTGATTTTGTTGTTGCTGAGGATACCTAGTCTACAAAACTGTTTGCCAAAAAGAGACGACTGCATAAACAGACCATGTGGACATCAATGTCAGTTAGAAAATTGAAACGACGGTCAAACAAGAAAGTTTATGTCCAACTTTCATAATAACAGTCAGCTGACAAGTTCGCTAATGATGAAGCTGTGGAAAAACGAGACAAATACTCTCCCAGCTTTAGGTGATGCTGACGTTGATATTGCGAAGACAGTTATCCTCAGATGGAAAAATTCTTCGGTGGCTCTTATTTGAGAAAAAGTCCACCTAGTTGCTCTCTTGACAACCAAATCCCCAACTGATCACAACATTTTGCTGGTGAAATTTGGAAGAGGAACTTAAGATTCGCAGCGTATCTCAGAAGAAAAGGGTTTGTTAAAATGTGCCTGAAATCTAAAATCATACATGTATTTAAGGTATATATCAACAGTTCTTCTTCCCCTGAATCCATTGAGGCTGCTAGGGTATATAGTATGGTGCTCCAGCCACAGAAAAGTCCCTCAATGTGTTCCGCTACAAATTATTAAACAAAGGAGCTGCAAACATTAAGACTGATTCAGTAAGTTACCGCCCATAGCCAGGGCTAAGGCAGAAATACATGAAATACACCGCCAACTCAGTCAATTCCAGCCGAGGACTGCAGTTTCGTGCTTATTAGCACTCATCAGCCCGCATAGGACTAACTGAGCTGGAGGCGGAAAATTTCTTAAGGAAGCCAAGAGTGTATTTCATGTATTAAGGCTGATCTCTAACTTTTCCGTACCATGAGGTATAACTGTAGCTCGGACCTTAATGGTGAAGTATGGGATTGGAGTTTGGGAAACGAGGAATGACCAACTCGTGTCGAAATTCTCGGAGGTGATTTTGACTGATTGCTTTTCTACAAGTGACCGTAAAGTCACTTGTAGAAAATCATCGTTAAACTAGGGGAGACCGGGGCAGGTTTTCGCGCGGGTCACGTTTTCGATTTGACTTTAACTCGTTAGCGAACCGGTAGAGCGAAGCACCAACCAGACTATTTGAAAGGCAGCGCCACTAGACGACAACTACGAGAGGTTCAGTTGGATGGTTGTTCACATCGCTGTGTAACGTCAGTTTCACTTGTTTTTATACAGGTAAGTAAATTTTGATAACCTCATTTAAACTAAAAACAAACATGTACGTCTTAAGTTAAGTTTTTGTCTATTGTAATATTTCGAAAGAGCACATTTAGGAGCTACCAGTGATGTGATAGTTTGTCCATAAAATTATTTTTTTGACCGTCTGCGTGAAGTTAAAGGAAAAACATGGCGACGGGACACGTTTTCAAACATCAAGCGGGGCATATTTTCGCATCGAAAACGTGACCCGTCGCATCGAAAATATGCCCCGCCCCCTTCGATCGCTACTATTTATCGATGTTTATTATATTATTTATTCTTAAATGAAGCATAAATAGTTAAATACACATGAAAAGGTAAGCTTCTTATTTGACAACTTATATTTCTGTCATTCCATACAAAATGAGCAAAATTCGCAAAAAAGTGGTGGCCGCATGGTAACAGATTTTTATGAAATTTGGTATACAGGTTCCTTTTATGCCTATATAAAAGTATCTAAAATATTTTGCTTAATATTTTTTATTTGAATAGTTACATGCGATTGAAAATTGGTCAAATTGAACAGCATTCTCATAAATGCTAAATGTTGCCTTTTTGAAGTCTTGTATCTTATTAACTATTTAATGAAAACATAAAAGTTATATGTTGTTGCAATCTATGGAGTAGGGCAATTAATCTGATATCAGTAAAATTTTCAAAGTTATTATAGTTAACTTTTAACCGAGTTTCAAAAACTGAAAATATTTTAGTTTTCCCTTAATTAAGCATTTTATTTTTTAATCTCAATCTTTAAGGAATGCATTAGCTTTGATGAAATTTATACTCAATAAGGTGCTAAGTATCATAAAAGAAATACCGTACTTTTGAAGTTGTATTTTAATTCCTTTGTCATCAAAATCAGTTTTGAACTTAGTGACATTTTGTAAAATGATGATTTTCTCCTTCACATAGACACGAAAATTCAAATGAGGGAAAATCCAGACAACTTTAAAATTTTACAAGAACATAGAGCTGTGTTTCTACTATTTTCTTGAAGAAACTCGAAACTGGTTTTTAAATTCGAAACGTAAATTAAAATTCGGAAAAATAGCATTTTTCTTTGTGTTTTATAGGTCAATCCATACAGGTTCGACGGATGGGTGCACTCGACCATTTTTAATGTTTCTGAAATTCATATCCCTTAAAGCTGTATATGAAAGATGTTTAAAACCACTTTTATTTTTTGCTCTCAACTGGACCTTTGTTTTTTGGAGGTCATCAAAAGTGATTTTCGTAGTTAAAAATGGGACTTTTAGACCTTTGCATTTTGGCCAAAATCTATTTAGATTACATTTATGACAGTTAATTTAACGCTTTGATGTTAAAGTGCATGAATTGATAGTCTTACGTGCTGAGTTACGTAGCTGTAAGTTAATAATTAAAATAATGGCAATAGGTCAAAGTTCCAGGTCAAATGTAAAAATTTTATTCATTTCAAAGGGGGATAACTCGCGTAGGGGACGTAAACACAAAATGAAATATGGCAGAAACTAATCACTGGAACCATGCTAAAAAGAATATGTAACTGTTGCTGTGTGTTTGCGTACCCTTTATAGATTACAGCACCTCAAAAATCGGAAAAATAACAAAAATGACATTTTTAGACCCATGTAAACGAAAAGGGAATGGAATTTAAGTTAAGTTTCTTGGCTAATTGAATATTCCATTCAAGTACAATACATGCTATACATATTGTTTTTTGTATTTGGTTTGTAAAAAAGATCCTATTCCTATTCAGAGTCACAACTGACTACAACTGTATTTATGTCGAGGACTGCATACTAAGTGCCTTGCCTCCATTATTTTATATACCAGTAGATGGCAGCACCATCACTGGATCGAACAGTTAATGAGAATTTAGAACTAGTCCAGGAGCTAATAGCTACCTAGTACTAGCACCCAAAGAGGTATCGTTTCATTTGGAGGACATTGAGACCACGAGCATATTTAATGTCGCTCAGTCCCCTTTAATGACGACGGTGGGTCTTCGACCATCGAGGTTCGAACCAGGACCCTCCGGCCCCGAATCCGACACTCTACCGATCGGGCTACCACGGCCCTGTAAAAAAGATACAGGTCTTTGAAATTGAGCAATTGTGCTAGTCAATTCACACACTAAAACAGAAATAAAAAGTTAAAACTTCATTGCACCTTCTTAAATTACGTATAGTGTGCCCTATATAATACATTATTAAACATATTGTAATTTTCAAAATAATTATTTTAAATTAATAACTTAGAAATATTTGAACATGAATGTGTAGTTTAAACTGTATGGAACCTGAGTAAATGATGCAAAAGCAAGTATATCTAACATTTATTTCAATTTTTTAAAAATGTACATTTCAGCAAGTACATCATAAACATGCTTTTGAGAAAATGAAACACGAAAGAAAAGGTTAGTTTTTCTAAACTTACAATAAAAAGAAGTAACTAATGAAATTTTACCTTAGTTCAAGTTACTCTAGTAAAAAAAATACGCTGATACCAATGATTAAAATTTAGTGGAATCTAAAAGACACTTCAATATGTTACTTAAAATAAACTGAATAAATTTAGAACATTCTCTCATTTTCAAAAAAAAACATCTGAAATAGAGGAAAAAATGAAATTTTCGGAAATTTTCGATTTTTTGAAGTACGATTGCGTCATCAAGAAATTCGTAAACAATTACTAAGTTAGAGCAGATAGTTAGTTCTAGATATTTTTTCAATCTGAATCATTTTTACTGTTATTTTTTCATTAAAAGAGCTAGAAGAGTGATTTGAAATCTGAAGTAAATTGGCAAAATTTCAATCTTTGTTAATATCTCAGATTCAAAAAAAGATCCGAATAAATTTTACTTTGCATTTTCCCAATAGAGATATGTTTATAAAATGCGGAAATATTTATTTTTTAAGTGTACGTTTATAACTTATGGAGTTATTGAGTCACAAACTGGCAGAAATGAACTCTAAATGTGTAGGCTTAGCGTAAGCATCAACTTCTAATTTCAATAACAAAGCAACAAACAGTTTTTGAACTTCCATACTTTTCATTCCCTCATAGATATGTATGGTTTACCTAAATAAAAATTTTCATTGAAATTTGTGACATGTCAGCCACAGCTGATTTGCTCATTTCACATGGAATGACCCATTTTTAAACAAAAAACAGACAAAAATATAAATCACATCTCAATCATTCATGATAAACAAAATAGGCCTAAGTGTTTATAAAAATAGCATTAAACTGATATGTTCACAGAATGACTTGATTATTATGACTAGATATTGATCTGTGTGCTGGGTTTTCAGATTTGTCAATGGTACGACACTACAGAAAGAAGTCTGAAAGAGGCAAGTACACCATAGAGACTATGGTAGAAGCTGTCAACAAAGTAAAAGAAGAAAGAAGTATGAAAAGTGTAAAGTATAATGTCTGGCTTCAGGGTGTCAGGGATTTTTCCCTTGAACCCAGATATCTTTACAGATGCCGACTACATGCCAGCCTATTTCACCGACAGACTTGCCCCAGTGCAGGCAGAAGTGTACAGGCCTATAACAGGGCAGCACAAAGAGGCTGATACTCAAGTTCTAACACAGCCAAACGTAAGTTGTCCCACCCCAGAAGAAGTGAGACCTCTGGAAAAAGTTGGTCCGAGAAAACAAACCGGCAAAGGAAGAAAGAAGAGAAAGTCGGCCATTTTGACCGACACCTCCGGTCAAAGAGCAGCTTAGACAAGAGCAGCAACAAGCTAAGCAGAGAAAACAAATGAAAAATGAGAATGAAAAGAAAGATAAGAAAAATGCAAAAAAGAGTTTATTTAAGAGACAAATTGGAAAACCTAACAAGCCCGAAGAAAATGAAAAATCAAGTGATGAAGAGGAAGAAGACTGTGCTTGCATTTATTGCTTAGAATTGTACAGTAAATATAAGGCTAAAGAGATATGAGTAAAGTGCACTCGTTGCAAAAGATGGGACCACGAGTCTTACATCAAAGAAAACCCTATGTTCTTTGTATGCATTAATTGTGACAGTGACGATGACGTTTAGTGTTTTTAACAGTCCTACATGTATTAAAATTATTAAGTAGCCAAGTTAGTGATGAGTTTTTTAAATGTATATTTACTGAAAATCAATAAATAACCTACCTTGAAAATATTTTGTTTGATTTCCTAAATTATATTTATATAAGTGCATGCGAAAACTTGCCCTGTCTATTAAAAAGGTATGCGAAAACTTGCCCCGATCACGGGGCACATTTTCGCACGTGACATAACGACACTTAAAACTATTTTTCTGTAAAACAAAGCTTAATTAATTGATGTAAGTAATTCCACGTCGTAGCCAAGGTTTCTCTGAATGGTGTAGTACAGTTTTCTCAAACTTAGATAAATAAATAAAAAATTTAAAAAATAATTTTAAAAAAAGCGCGAAAACCTGCCCCGATCTCCCTTACTCTGTCGCAAGCTTGATTTGGAAGGGCAGTTGCAACAACGGAATCAAAATATTTATCCAAGACGAAGGAGACGACGATGACATCAATACATTACAAATTTTTTGGAACAACTTTTCCACTGCTAGTGGACAAGAACGACCTTCGACCCTTCCGCTTCAGAATAAAACCAAGACGCCACCTTAAAAGATGATATTTTCATTTTCATGATTACTGTCAGTCCATATTCCATATAAACACTCTCAAAATATGATTAGTGATAATGTAATAAAAACTATAATTACAAAAAGGTGCTGTGTGTCAATTACATTCATTTTATTTCCATTATTAATCATTATCATGCTATTCCGTCACATATTCTTTCAATTAGAATAATGAAATTGAGTGTACTTGTTAGAATTCATAGATTTTGACTGCTTGTCAACTGGGTTTTCGCGGTGATTGGGCATTGGCTTCGTGTTTCTTTGATATCAGGTTTGAATCCGTATATCAAGTGTTCATCTGATGGGTTTTCGAGACACAGAAAACCGTCTGAGTCCATATCACATGATTGCAGCACATTACAGATCCCTTGAGTGCCTGTTTGGCACATACACTCTGAGACAAAAAGAACAAGGCAATTTTTGTTTCCCAAAATTTTTCATTTTCAAGAACGTACACCAAAAAAAAAAAAACATTGGAAATGTGACATATATGTATAAAAACAATTTCACTATAAATTTAGTTAACTTTTACTTTTATTTGGAACACATTTTTTCTGCCGTTTCCGAGATATAATTGAAAACCACAAAAATTGGCTCTCCCCTTCTCACCTTTAACTCCCCCTCCCCCAAGTTTCAAGGGCTTTCGGGATGCATACGACGAATATGTTAATTACTTTAACAAATTTCTTACTGAGGAAGTGTGACTTTCTGCACTTCCTCAGTCTTTTTTTGTTAAATAATGCCATAGGTATGGAGCTCATACTTTCTATTTGTAATTCTGCAAATCTTCGTCCGATTTCTGGGTAAGGGGCTGTCCATATAAATGATGTTACCCTTTTTTTCATCATTTTTTACCCTCTCCACCTTAGACAAAGTTCTTTTCAAAAGCTACTTTTCATAAACAAATTCTTATTAAAAAATGCTTGATGTCACACATCGTTTTACTCCTCCCCCTTGTCACAAATTCACAACTACTTTGAACCCCCTCCCTCCACACATATTTTTTGCTGTAGTAATCTACAAATGCTTCTTCATTGTCGAACATACCGAATTCATTGACGCAAAAGGTTCGCGCACTTTTTCTTCCCACAATTTGAAATTGGTGAATTACAAGTGCTCCATTTTTTGCGATGAAGGTGCGTGTTTGAAATTCTGTAACTTTTAATGGGTTGAATAAAATGTAACAAAATAGCATATCAAATTGAGGAAAATTTAAAGTTCTACAACTTTGTAGTAGACACTTTTTATGAACACTGATCCTGAGGGGAACTGGAAGCAAATGTTTCACAAAAAGGGATATTTTTTCCGAAAATAATCGATTTTTCATTACATATACCCTGAAAATTAACGGAAATTCAACAAATATGTGCAAAAACAGTTCTATAGGAACTTTATTCAGCTTACATTTTTATTTTGAACGCATTTTTTCCACCGTTTTAGACATTTATTTAAAAAACCCAAAATTTGCTTCCTCCCTCCCTCCCACCTTTAGCTCACCCCCCAGGGTTGGGGACTCTTAGTATGTTTACTTGCTTACTACACCTAACAACATTCTGAAGTCAAAAATTATCGCATATTCCATGCACGCTACACCCCTCTTTTGAGCACTCATTGACTGAACTTTATGTTAAATTTATTACAGAATAGCTAGCTTTTGACGAGTAATGCAGTAAAAGCGAGCAATGGCAAGATCGGTAAGGCGTCGTATTCGTTACCGAAGATTTCCGGGTTTGATATCAGCCGGTCGAAGATCCTCCGTTTACTTTAATGGTGACTACTTTAAAAATGTGGTGGTCACAAAGTCCCTCAGTGAATCAATGTCTCTGGGGATGCTTGAACAAGGATTGCTCGGCTTCTGGTCTGGATCAAAAAACAGAGCTGTCTTCAGGGCATCATCCAACCGTTAAGGCCACAAATAGTGGCAGGTGCTTTGAACTCGGAATGTGTTGTGATGTTACAGAGTAATATTTTTGCGATTCACAAAATTTCTAATGACTTTTACTTCTTCAGCTCAGTTAATCCTTTCTTGGAAAAAATCCTGCAATGTTTCGAAACCGATTGAAAGTTATTGATGAGTCATAATTACAATAAACAGGTTTTGATGGACTTCTTTTTTTCTGTTTTAAAGTTTGATTTTTACTCCCGAGAATATTTTAGTTGAAATCCAAGCCAAAGCAAATGAGAAGAATATTGAATGCGATGAGGATAACAACAGTTATTAGGAATTTTGAAGCTGAAACACCAAAAACCAAAGGTAGAGTGCACAGGAATTCATAGTTTTTTTTTTTTTTCAACCAGGGCTTTAAATGATATTTATCTGGCAACGAGTATTCTCTTAAAAACAGTAACACAAGAAAGATACACTAACACAGTTCAAGAGAAATTACCAACTTCTTTGAAACTATACAGAAACAAATTTAAAAGGAAAAAAAAGTTATGAGATTTAAGATATTTTTACGAACCTGCTTTTTACGAGTATTAGGTAAAAACGAGCAAATACAGCGATCCCTTCGCGCTCGTTAGGGGCTATCCATGAATGATTTCACACTTTTTTCAAATTTTTTGACCTCTTCTCTTTTGTTACAGTCATGCCTCCCCTCCCCACCCCCCTGTTTGTCACATGTCACGGCATTTTTTTATTAACCTTCAAAAAAAAAAAAAATGCGTGACATCGCATTTCCTTCTACCTCCGCCCTTGTCCTTGTCACAAACAGTTATAACGTCACGAATCCCCCCCCCTCCTGAAATCACATTTCTTGCTACCCTCTTCTCTCCCTCTCTCAAAGCGTGACATCTTTTATAGACAGCCCCTTATGAGCAAGTTCGACGACTTTCAATATTTTACTCTGTCATCTTCGGATTTTACTAACAGCTAAATGCTTCTAAAATAAACAAACGCAGACGCACTCATTTAAAAAAATACATGTGTGCTTATGACATGCCCAATGGCAAGAAAAAAAAAACATTTTTCCTTTATCAATAGAACATTTAAGCTTCTGAATAGATTCCATTTGGCACCTTCCTTCTCTTATTTGATATGCGGTGGGCTAAAAATAGTACAATAAGTGTCTGCCTTTTTAGCCATTGGCGCAAAAGCTTCGCAAAAATAATGGGACAATAAAGTGCACGTCTGACTGACACTCTTCAACTGGCTGCTTTCGCCAGTGGGTTAATGGGGTGGCGAATACTTGGCGATAAAACATGAGCGACATCTCAAAGAAGAGCACAACAGGGTGCTTTGAATGCCAGAAGATTGTTTTGCATTGTTACGATTATTTTTTTCAGAAAGACGTCAGAAATTGAATCTTAGTACAGGTGTGTGTGTGTGAAGCAATTTCTTTCACTTTCAGCGAAAAGAAAAAACAATATTCCGGGGTAGCTACTAGAAAGTTAATCACATGTAAGGATGATAAATCGTTTAAAGTTTTTTTTTTTTTTTTTTTTTTTTTTGCCAAAGTGAATGAGGTTACTATTAATTAAAAAATATCATTCAAAGCTCCTTAAATTAAAGTTGAACAATATAAGTTGAATTTCAACGCTTTCTGAG
Source organism: Uloborus diversus (assembly GCF_026930045.1). Lineage (NCBI taxonomy): Eukaryota > Metazoa > Arthropoda > Arachnida > Araneae > Uloboridae > Uloborus > Uloborus diversus. The sequence continues at coordinate 96,118,449 of NC_072734.1, forward strand.
CAATCAGGAATTATTCATTACTTGACCAAAGTTGATGTTGCTCTGATTTTTCAGGTTACCATGACAATGAGAATAAGTTTAGCTCGTTGTTTTAATATTTATTAAGGGGTAAAAAATTCTGCCATGGTTGCAAATTTTTTGCGTTTATTTAAGGCTTAACTTCAGCATAAAACTTAACTAAACTCTGCGAACTCCACTAAGCCACCGCTGTCATCCGCGGCCGGGACCACTCCTTGGGCGGTGGCGTCTATACCCTACACACACACACACACACATGCCTGTACACATAAACACGTCTACACACACACTCGAGATCGAGAAAAAGAATTTGAATTCAAGCTGTCAAAAGTTCAAATTTAATTGAACTAAGTTCAATTTGCCGTATTTCCACAGACAGCAATTACAAAAATGTTTGCAGGAGATTTCATCAAAAATTATAGATAGTTCACCAGAATGAGCATGATTTTGCACAACAAAAACTGAGTTCTAATATTAAATTACAAAGCCATTCTTAATCCGCTGCTTAGAATCCTTATTTATAACTCTTCGTGTCCATTGATGTGCGGCGTTGTTGTTAGTAAACTGAACAACACCGCACGCATATGTAACTAACAACTCATATGTAATGTGTGTTAAAACCAATAGTTAATTCTTTCCGCATTTGCAACGCTCTTCCTTTGATTTGCTCAGTAACTACTTTCGATTGCAGTGAAAGTAGAAAGTTGAAAATATGCAAAGATTTTTGAAACTAACTATCTTTAGAAAGATTAAATTGATAGCTTTTAATGGCTTATTCCTTCATAATTTTAGGGGAAAAAAGGGCCTTTCATTGAACAATATAACCAATACCGCCTGGGATATCTTTCATTCCAAATTGCAGTATCGTATTTTTGCTTAAGCTCTTACCGCGAAAATAGAGTCCGGATTGCATCTCCGTGTTCATCTTCCTAAGGAAGTATTTTCTTTTCGGATTTTACCGGATAAGTCCTATGAGTCCCCTTTCTCCTTTATTTTAATAATAACAATGCATCGCCTTTCCCCGGGCACTTGAAGAGCTTCAAAGCACGTAAAACCTCGAACTAGATTTATTTCAATTCAGAAAAGAGCTCTTACCTTTCCATTGTCGTGCTGATTTGGTAATTTATAACTCCTGAGGCCACTGTTTTAGAGGAGCCAGTGCATCCGGCATTTTGGATCCATAAGAAAGTGAGTGGCTCTACTGGGCTGGATGCTGAATATTGTGTGGTGGTAGCTGAATGTTGTGTGCTGGATGCTGGATGTTGTGTGCTGGATTCTGGATGTTGTGTGCTAGGTGCTGTATGTTGTGTGCTGGATGCTGTATGTTGTGTGCTGGGTGCTGTATGTGTGTGCTGGGTGCTGGATGTTGTGTGTTGGGTGCTGGATGTTGTGTGCTGGGTGCTGGATGTTGTGTGCTGGGTGCTGGATGTTGTGTGCTGGGTGTTGTGTGCAGGGTGCTGCATGTTGTGTGCTGGGTGCAGATGTTGTGTGCTGAGTGCTGGATGTTGTGTGCAGGGTGCTGCATGTTGTGTGCTGGGTGCAGATGTTGTGTACTGCATGCTGTTTTTGCCTGAAGAGTATTGTGTGAAGTCGAACAACTGAAGTATAAATCAAGTCGATTCTGGAGAAATGGACGAAGAGCCGGAGGAGTCCGCCTCCACCACCGCTCAGGAGGAGTACTAGTGCACGGAGGCCGGTGAACCTCAAAAAAGATTGTACACCATCAACGTTCAAATCAAAATAATAAGCGATCGTTATTGCTTGATAAATTAAACTATTCTATTGTTGCATTTTTTTATTTACCGTCTGCCAATTTTAACTTGCGTTTGATCACCAATTTCATACAAAAGTTTTGAGTAAGAATAGCCAAAAAATTATTATGGTTACATGTGCTGATAGTTAAAACACTATTGATAGGCTACTCGTAGTTATGAGCATATTCGCTTGAAATTATCTTAAATATCTTAATTAATGTCAAAAATGTACCCATATGATTGAAAAAAAGCTAAATAACTAGTGTAAACGACTGAAACCGCTATTTGACACACACACACACACACACAAAAAAAAATGATAATGCCAGGTTCTTTCGAGAGAAACCTTTCTAAAACTAAATATAAAGAAAATGTTAAAACTAAATATAAAGATATTGTTAGTGACTGAGAAGCATTGACATAATTAATTACACGAGATAAAAACTTATGTTCGGTGGAGTGTTCTTAAAAGATGATATTTTGAGAAGTCACTGATGGAGTTCCTGAAATATCAATTACAAACTTGATTTTGACAATGCAAACAAAACTGCCCAAAACAGGTTGTGTAGGGGAAGCTACTGTAACCATGACCAAAATTTACTCTTAAATTTTTGCTGGCCTCTGAATGGATAATCGATCGGTAAAATTTTCTGGCAGAATCTACAACTTATCATCAAATTTGGCAATTTTTGTCAGATGAAAATCTCAATGCTTTCAACTGCAAAATTTTGTCCGTGGGTACAACACCTCGTTCACCCCGCGGGCAGGTGCCTTTGTATACCCATGGACATATAAAAAATATATATATAGATAGGTCTGAAAAACTCAATTATACTCAATACGTTTTCATAAGCCATTTTATATTGAAACACTTCAAACATCCATTGAAATAATATTAAACAAAATATCCAACAGAAATTAAACTTTGAAAATTAACCGAAGGTTTTTTTCCCTTTTTTTAATTTTCCTGAATTTTTAACATCAGTGAACTCTTTAGAAAAAATATTACTCTTAAAATAGTAAATGATGTATGAGTAACTAATACATTTTTTAACAAAAAAATAATTAGATTCATGACTAGTATGGCTCTCTATCTAGCTATATAATAACTTCAATTTATATACAAATAGAAACCTTTAACAAAGTTAACCCATTACAAAAAATTCAGTTTAGATTAAACCAACAAAAATCCAGAAAAGTCGACTTCAAATGAAAACAGCTAGGGAGGATTGACAGTCTGTAGATCCTACAATAGGTGGAGTATACTACAACACTATATCTTCAAGCCCTACTTCAAATTCATCATCATTGTTGAAGTCAATTTCGGACGTTGATGACAAGGCACCATTTTGAGGTACTTCACATTGTAAGAAAACTCAGATGTGACATAAGGAGACTAAAAAGTTAAAAAGACACAGTTTCACGACATTAAAAATCATAAACAAAATCTTCAAAACATAGGGAAACATGATACCTACAATACAAACGAGTAGTACAATTCACGACGGACAAAAAAAAAAATTGTTCATGTTTTTTTTTATTTAGATCCTACTAAAACCGAAAAAATGTGAAAGAATTTCACGTTTGTTTGATGGCGTTAAAATCTCTGGGGTACTGGAGAGGGCTGTGACACACACGTTGAACCCCGATTCCGATATCTATCGACGATACCCCGAATTTCGTGACCAACGTTCGTTTGTACAACCGTCCGTGAGTACAGCCGCCTCCCCTACCCATAACTTGTCACTTACCCGAAGTATTTTCAAACCCTTGATACAAGGTTGGATCCAAATGTCGGACCAAAATGTCGGAGAGTACGGCCTGTCCTCTAAAATAGTTCTGTAGTGCCTAAGACGTCTCGATCTTTTTGGCAGTTTAGGTGCTGAACTGATTCATGTGTTAGAAGCGAAGCAATTTAAGTCATAATGTTTATTAATGGTATGCACTGCATTACAAAATAGAATGAATTGCTCGTATTGTTCCAGTTTCTGAATGATTTATTCCATCGCAATTAATAAATAAAGAACGTATATATTTAAGCTGCCTTTTATCGTAAGTGTATATCTTCGCCTCAGAGCAACGCTAAGACATCTAATCCCAGAAATAACGCTGAAATATCCTACTGTGGCCTTAAGGATCTAAGGCGACGATTTTTCACATGAAAGTAAACGCTAATTTTGTGCAATTTATGTGTTTCTTTTTTTTGAACTGAACTCTTGGTAAATTATTTTGCTGTTGATCTTAATAATTAAAAAGCTAGTAAAATTGATTTTCACTGTTTGAAAGAACGCACTAAAGGATAGCAGAATAGTTCGTTTTGTGTCTGTGGGGTAAAATGCATCACGTATATAAAACATAAAATAACTCTTTTTGTAATTGATTTATCCAAAAACGGGCAGCGAGGTACACATCGCCGACAAAAACTACAATATGTACCAAATTTCATGTTTACTATTTTCCTGGGACGCGTACCAAAACAAACAAACACACACAGACATCTTATTATATGTATAGATTCAGGACCTGATTACGGAATAGGGCAACAAGACCGTGGCCTTGGGTACCTGCTGTTAAAGAAGCTCCAAATGGCTAAAATTGTAACGTTTGACTACAGGAAGAGGGGGGGGGGGTCACAAAGAAGTGGCCGATGCATCGGCGCCGATGGTTCAACAATTTAGCCATCGGCATCGGCATCGGCGACCGATGCTAACTTGTAGGAAACATCAGCCCTTCGGCCTTACAAACATCGAAAAGCCGATGGAATTGGCCGATGTTTTCGAAAAAAAAGACCTTTTGCTGTTTTACTTTTTAAACAAAGTAAACGAAGTTATTGTTTTCATATAAAATTGTTTACTTAAATTTCAGTATGAATTTCTATTTTAGTAACCCCTGAAAGAGTTTTTAATACTGCATTCAGGTATCAAACAAGTTAATTATTGCGTTGTTTCTTGCGTCTGGATGTACGTATGTATCTCTCATAAGTCATATAACTCAAAAATGGTAAGCTGTAAAAGGTTAAAATTTCGCATGTGGGGTGTGCGTACGTTCCAGTTGTGCACTTCCCTTTTTTTTTCGATCGGGTGCTCTAAAAAACCTATTTACTTATTTTTTTGTGGCTATTTATCACTTATTTTCAATACAAAACTAATATAGCGTCTCAGACTGACGATCATTTGGCGATACACTGTATGACAAAAAAAAAATCGACGCACGAATAAGAAGTGATCCAATTGAGACGAAAATTGGTGGATAGGAAGACAATACACTGACTATTAAATGATTAAATTCTTATAACAATTGAATAGTTAATGTCAGAGTTACAGTAACAAGTTCAATAAGGTATTGACCCGTCTCTAGCCTAGATACAAGCTGAAGCACGACGTGGGAAACACCGATAAAGCTCCCGGAGGTTGTCCTGCGGTATTTCCGGCTAAATTCGCTCCAACTGCCGGACGAGGTTATCAATATTCCATCCCATCATAGCCCAGACATGCTCGATGGGAGAGATATCTGACAATCTGGCAGGCCACGGAAGAGTTTGACAAGCTTGCAGACAGTTCATGGCAACATGTGCCGTAAGGTTATCGGGCAATATTGAAAACCAGCCGAGGGTACTGCAAAAGGAACGGCATCAAAACAGGTCTGAGGATGTCGGCCACGTACCAATGTGCAGTAAATGTATCTCTAATTACGACCAAAGGGGTCCAATTATCAAAGGAAATATCGCCCCAGACCATAATGTTGAGGGCCCCAGTTGAGGGCCAGTGTGACGTGCAAAAGTAATACCAGTATCCCTCCTCTGCCCTTGGTGTCTCCAAACACGTCTTCGATGATCGTCATGACATAGTTTTAAGCGGGATTCGTCGCTAAAGACTATACATCCCCAGTCGGCACCATTCCAATCTAATCGAGTCATGCACCACACTGTAATCTGGCTCGGCAGTGTGAAGGCGTCAGTGACAGGTGGCGTAACGGTCTGCGCGAGCGTAAATTTCGTTGTCCCAACCGTCTGTAAATGGTCATGATGGACGCTGGTGTTTGGATTGAACGTCTGATGGTTCATAGAGATGAAGAAAGCGCTGTGACAGATGATCGGACAATCCCTCTATCATAATGATCTGTTGTGACCCTAGGTCGACCGCTAACATCCTGACACTGAATTCTGCTATCTTCCACCCATCCTTGCCAGCATTTTCAAATCGCCGCATCGCTTCGACTCAAATGACGAGCGAATCTCCGATTTGGCCTCTTTCAATCCAATGATATGACTTCGTTTAAACTATGACTGTTGCTCGTAATGAGCACGAACCATGCGACGAGGCATTTTTAAGTTGCGGAAAGGTAATCTGAATTGCAATCAAACCGAAAGTTTTAGCAACTATTCAAGAATTGCTCTTATATACATCTGCTGGATGCGCAGTTTCGATGAGCTGGAGATCAAACTATCCATTCATTGGACACCAAATTTTAATCATTTGCTCATCTGGTCGAAACAATCATGCATACAAAATTTCAAATCAATCGGATGATTGCTTCTTGATGCGTCGAGTTTTTTTTTTTTTTTTTTTGTTAGAGTGTATATTGCCGAATTGGAGACCATGGAAACAAATGTGAGATGGCGAAGCCGTTTTTTTGTGTCATTTTGTTAGATTCCCGTTGAATCGACGGTAATTTTTAGAACACTTGCGTGCCCCCCTCCCCCTGCCTGTATTTCTTATATTAAACTCTAGTTACATTTCCGAGTTGTTTAAAACTAACACCATTCATAAAATTAGAGATTTTTTTTTCAAACGTAATCTATTGTTTAGGAAGAATTTAGAGTATTAATGTAAGAAATTGATTAAAGACGTTTTGAGTGATGACATAATTCGGAAATCAAAGAAACTTTTGAATTTTTTTTTTTTTTTTTTCTGTGCTGAAGTCGATTCAGAAACTCTTTCGAGGCGTTGGTGGTAGCGGTTCTGTACTAAACAAATGAGGCCGAAGTTGGGAACGAAGTTTAATGCTGTGAGTTACTCCAATATCAGCAGGTAACCCCCCCCCCTCCGCCCCTCCCTCGTCGTTTCTAGCATTTCTTAAATATTTAGCGATTATTTATTTTGCTCAAGAAATGTCATTTTATGTATCATTCTTGTTTCATCTTTATTTCGTAATGCGCCATCTTTTTTGCATCATTTATAGCGATCGATTTTTTTCTATTGTAAGTAACTATTTTCATGTATTTTTATAAAATCAATGAACGAGTTATTTTCGTTTTCATCATATTTTTAATAATATGTTATAGAAAAGTTTCAAGGATTTTCTATTAAGCAATTATTTAAATTTCAGAAAATTATTGTTAAACTGAAAAATTTAATTTGAACTTGTTTGTAGTACTTCATGAAAGATTTCAAACAATCAAATTGTTCGATATTATGTATGCAAACATCAGATCAAGTAGTATATATATTCAGTTATTATTAACATGGAGTAAATATCGAGCTTGTTTATTGTAGCTGCGTTTTAAGAACCTTACTCTTTTCATGGCTATTTTTTTTTCAGAAAAATTTATATCACTGTTATAGTTTTTATGAAAAATGCAAACTTTTCTGTTCATAATTTTTAAACAAGTATAAAAATACTCCTATTACGATTTAATATTGTAATTTATCTGTTTCCTTTTTTGTTGTATTTCATGACTAAAAATGTCTACGTGCAACCCTTCCTCTTTAATTGCGTAATTTGTTGACGGTTTCATATTTTAATTCTTAATTTCTTTCGAATTATTAGATAACATAATTTAAAGTTTTTTAACGATGTATAGTGTACATAATCCATACATTATTACAATATTGCTGAAATCTTAGTTATATTTTCAATAAAAAAAATCAGTTGGTTATTAAACAGTGTCTTTGTTTTTCTTCCTTTTTTTTCTTTTCTTTTTGTTTTGGCTATTGTTCTTTCTCTATCATCATACAACAGTCAAAAAAGAGAAGCATAACTACATCCTATATAGATTGTACGTAGTACGATCCAAGATTTCGGGGACAAGCTGCATAAAACTTTACCCAGAATAGTTCACATTACCGAAGCACATCCACCTTCAAAGGGTCACCTTGAGGGACCATGTACTTCTGCCAGTGTTCATATAACTTTTGGAAACACTCCTGGAAGCCTTTTTCGAAACCTACTATGATGCAGCTTTATCATCTCCTGACAGAAGAAAGCGGCGTCCATGCAAATGTTTTTTTGCTGGGAACATGTAAGAATCACACGGAGCTAAGTCCGACGAAACATTATGTTATTTGTTTGTCGTATCAGAGCATTGATCAATCAAACCGTGCATCCTCAACATGAAAGTCGCTTTCTTCTCCACGATGAAGTTAAAACAGCAGCGCAAGAGGCTTTACAGGAGGTTGCGAAAAATAGCTGCCAGGAGTGCTTCTAAAAGCTATATGAACGTTGGCAGAAGTGCATAGTCGTTCAAGGTGATTATTTTGTAGATAGATGTGCTTCGGTAATGTGAATTACTCAGGGTAAGGTTTAATACTGTTTGTCTTCGAACTTTTAGATCATACTACGTACGTATAAGTTTTCAACTTACTATTTCATAACGTTTCTGAGTGACGCAAGTTTACGTGCATAAATACATCACAAGAGAACTTGCGATAATTAACTGAGGAGGTGTTCAAAATGAATATTTTGGTCATCTATATGTTCTTTGGTACATATGCGTGTACAGATGCGCCGAAAAAACTTGTAAAGTTTAAATTGGGTGATCGTAAAATAGAAATTAGGTCGAAATTTGATTTTTTTTTCTTTTTTTGTTTTTATTAGAAGTCCTTATTCGTAGAAAGGAAGTAGAGTGAAATGAATAAATGATCCTTTAAATCCCTGGCAATCTTATCACTTTATTTCCGTTAGTTTTTTTTTTTTTTTTTTTTTTGCCAACGGCATCGGCCATCGGCAATCGGCCATTTGGAGGAAAACCATCGGCAATCGGCCATCGGCCATCTTTGAACAATCGGCCAACAATCGGCATCGGCCCATCGGTCAAAAAATGCCATCGGTCAGTCCTAATCTATATAGATTAACTTTTTACTTTTTAACACCATAACTCTTCAAAGAATGACCAAATCTCTCAATAACGCTGGTGTTTAATATCAGATCCTAGCATGACTATAGACAGGCAAGCATTAGATCCAGAAATTTTGCGAGAAAAATCAATTGATATGGGTGGACCATGCGACTAGCTGAGCCACTCCGAAACTTTTTCGGTACATCGCACGAAAGTTACAAATGTATAAATAAACTTTTCTGAAATTGCTGTTACGCCTAGAATTTGGATACCCAGTGACCACTCTAAAAGCCACTTCGGGGAATTTCAACAACGTCATTTGTGTTGAGAGATTCCTCGTTATAATAATTTTATTGTATTTTACTAGTGAAATGCGTAATTGAAATTGTTTTTATTTAGTTTTTGTTTTCTGAGAGCTGGCAACAAAATATCTTTAGAATGTGCGTGCGATAAGAGTTTTGATGATTAGAGTTGAAAAATGTTAGTTTGGATGGCGTATTTTGAGTATTGAGAAGCGAGAAACACTTGAGAGATTTTATAAAATGAAATAGTGAGTTATTGAGTTTCATTTTGAGTTATTGAGTTTTATTTTCGAGTTTTGAGCATTAGTTAGGCAAATTTGCCATGAAATTATGTATTGTGTAAATATTTTCTTGTTATGTGCTGTGTCCTGTGAATAAATGTATTTGTGCGATATGTGTGACGAGTGTACTGATTCGAAGTCCGATTAGAGTTTTTCGGACATCTGGCGTCCGTGGATAGGACTCTTTCGTCTGTTTGAATAAAATAAATTTAATTATCGTGCTGAGAAAAAAAAATGGATGAATTTAAGAAAAACAGGACACAGTACAGGAGATTATTTACGAAAGCTTGCAATGAATTTGATGCAGAAGAAGCTTGGTTAAGTGATGAAGATAAATTACTTAAACTTAAAGTAATTGAAGAAAAAGCACTTTTAATGATTGAGACTGAATACAAGGTTAGAAATCATCTTTGCGATGAAAATATTTCAGAATCAGAATGTGATGCTGAGTTCGATCAATCTGAGATTTATATTGATCGTTGGCGCGTTTTAGGACAAAAACTCAAAAAACTTTCATCATGTGAAAAAGAAGATTCTGTTTCGGTTTCAAGTGCAAATACATCGCAGAAAAATACTCTGTTACGGTATCCTAAGATACGGCTCCCGTCATTCAATGGAGATATAAGAAACTGGCTCGGATTTTGGGGACAGTTTCAAAAGATCGATAAAGACCCCAACTTGGACCTACATGACAAGTTTTCTTATTTGTCACAAAGTATGGTTAAAGGTAGCATTGCTGAGGATTTAATTAAAAGTTTCCCACCTGGAGGAGATAGCTATGAAAAAGCATTAAATCAGCTAAAGAGTAGATTTGGAAAAGAAGAGTTACTGATCCAGATCTATGTAAGAGATCTATTAGCATTAGTTCTTCAGAGAGAAAGTGCTCAAACCAAATCTCTTCGAGTATTATACGACTTATTAGAGACTAAATTGAGGGCATTAGAGTCTCTAGGAGTAACTAGAGACAAATATGCTTGTATGTTATTTCCTCTAATTGAATCATCACTTCCACAAGAAACTTTGAGAGCTTGGGAACGATGCCGAGCAACAAACCGGAGAACGCGAGAGGTTGCCACAGAAAATGAATCGAGTTCACAGTTTGAAGAAACGAACGACTTGAGATCAATTTTGGATTTCCTACAAGATGAGGTAGAGGCTGAAGACAGAATAGTTTTGGCTTCTTAGTCGTTCGATTGTCCTAAAGTGAAATCTACTTCTCGAGAGAACAGTAAATTACACATTGAAAAGAAAAATGGTAATAAATTAAAGTTTGGGAATAGAGATCAAGTAGCAACAGCAGTTGACCTTTTTACTGCATCGCGGGAACAGAAACTGTGTATTTTTTGCGGCAATCACCATGATTCGAATGATTGCATAAAAGCAGGGAAAATACCGCTTAAAGAGAGAGAATTACTAGTTGGAAAATCTCACTGCTGTTTTCTATGTCTCAAAACAGGACATCAAGTTCGTCAATGCAATGTGAAAGCTGGATGTGCTAATTGTGGAAGAAGACATCATATTTTGCTGTGCAGAAGTGGCCAACCGCATTTACCTTCGTCTTCTGAAAGAGTTGTTGCATTAGAAGAAAATCCAAAGCAAGATTCAGCTCTCGCAAACATTTCAATGTCACCAAAAGTGATGTTGCAAACCCTAATAGTAATCATAAGAGGAAACGGAAAGAGCCGTAAAGCGAGAGCAATTTTTGATTCTGCATCCCAGAGGTCATACATTCTAAAGGATACGGCAAAGGAGATGAAGTACGAAGTCCTGGGTTCAGAGTGTCTCAAACATGCACTTTTCGGAGGAAAAAATTCTGGTGCGTGTAAACATGAAGTTTTTAAATTGTATTTAACTAGTGCTAACGGTAAATATAACTGCAATTTTGACGTTTTGAGTCAACCAGTCATATGTGAAACAAAGCCGCCTACAAATGAACTCTGTATAAAAGAACTCTGTGACTTAAATATTCATATTGAGGATGATAGTACAGCCCCTATTGAAATTTTGATAGGAGCAGACGTTGCGGGAAAACTGATGACAGGTGGTTATAAATTACTTCCTAGTGGCCTTGCCGCAATTGAAACTAAACTAGGGTGGACACTAATGGGGAAGAACTCTAGTTTAGAATCTCGAGAAAGCACTGCATTACTTGTAACGAGTATGATTTGTAATGATACTTGTATATCAAACTTGTGGTCACTGGAAACGATCGGTATACTGGATCCATCTGAGAAGAAAACGCAAGATGAATTGCATGCAGCAGCTAAAGAACATTTTTTGAGAACTGTTAGAATAGACGATGAAGGAAGGTTTATCGTTGATTTGCCTTGGTTGAGTGAACATCCCCCTCTGCCTGAAAATTTTGAATTGGCTCTGAAGAGAATGAACAACACAGTAAAGAACTTAAAAGCGAAAAATCTGTATGAGGATTATGACCTGGTTTTCAAAGAATGGGAAAAGGAGGGAATAATTGAAGAGGTTCCTTATAATGAAATTCAAGAACCATCGCATTATTTACCACATCGGCCTGTTGTCAAAGAAAATAGTACGACTCGCATTAGACCAGTATTCGATGCTTCCGCTAAGTCGAGATCTTCACCAAGTCTAAATGACTGCCTTGAAAAGGGTATGAACCTTATTGAATTCATTCCATCAATATTAACACGCTTTCGTATGTATAAAATAGGGGTTACTGCTGATATATGTAAAGCGTTTCTGCAAATCCGTGTATCTGAAAGGGACAAAAATTATCTGAGATTCCTCTGGTACAACGATAAGTCTGAGCTAAAGTATTTCAGGCACTGTCGTGTAATATTCGGTGCTTCGTGTAGCCCTTTTTAACTCGGATCTGTGGTTCAGTATCATTTAGAATCAGCACTAGAAGAGGCACGAGTTGAGTCCTCGAAATATCCCGTTGAAACTGTAGAAGAACTTGCTAACAGTTTTTATGTGGACAATTGTCTTGTTAGCGTAAAGGATGAAGCTCAGTTGCATAAATTTATGCAAGCGGCTACAGAAATATTAATGGAGAGAAAATTTGAATTACGAGGGTGGGAGTACTCGGATTCCCGCTGTCAAGTTTCAGAACCCACGAATGTGCTAGGAATGATGTGGGACCGTGGAAATGATATCCTCAGTTTAAAGTTATCACATGATACTGATACCTCTTCGATGAAAATTTCTAAGAGGTCAATTTTATCTGCTGCACATAAAACGTTTGATCCTTTAGGCATAGTCTGTCCGGTTACTTTACTGCCAAAACTTTTGCTGCAGAGGTTATGGGAATGCAAATTAACATGGGATCAAGAAGTAGATACAAATACTGAAGAAGAATTCTTGAAATGGTTGAAAAATTTGGAGACTTTGAAAGAATTGAAGATAACTAGATGGTTGCAATGCGAATACGTAATTGATAGTTCACATTTTTTCTGCGACGCTAGTAAGTCTGCCTATTCAGCTGTTGTTTTTATAAAAATTTGTTTGAATGATTCAGTAGCTGTTCATCTGCTAAGAGCCAAATCTCGGATTGCACCTTGTGGAAAGAAAGAGACGACTATAGCAAGATTAGAGCTTCTTGGAGCCACAATTTTAGCACGTCTTTCTGTAGAAGTTCTGAAAGAATTCAAAAAAGAGAAAATTGTGTTTTGGACTGATTCAACTACCGTTCTTTCATGGTTGAGAAGAGAAGGGCCGTGGGGAGTGTTTGTACAAAACCGAGTGCAGGAAATTAGATCCTTGACTCCTTTGAATGCATGGCGGTTCGTCCCAGGATCACTAAATCCAGCAGATCTTCCGAGTAGAGGTTGTTCTGCTCGTCAACTTCTTTCGTCAAAATGGTGGGAAGGTCCGCAATGGTTGTATTTCCCATCGGAAGAATGGCCAAAAGACGAATTTTGTGTTGATGAAGAAGAAATTCAAAGTGAAAGAAAGAGAGGCGTGGTATCATCTATGGTCAACGTGCAATGCACAGATAACATTGTAAGTGACCGATTTTCAAGTTATACGAAGACAATCAGAACAATTGGATGGATCTATAGATTTTATCACAATATTTCCAGTCAGAATAAGATAATAGGAGAGTTGACAACTGATGAGTACAACAGAGCTGAAATTGCACTTATGAGGCAAATACAGTCAGAGCAATTTCATGAAGATAATCGTTTGCAGAAGCTGCAAACATTCAAAGATAAGGATGGATTACTACGATTACAAACAAGATTGTTTGATTGTGAGGAAACAGAAGAGTTTAAGAGTCCTATTCTGTTACCTTCAAAACATAAAGCGGTATTGAAAATGGTGACTGAAGAACATAAAAAATCTTTCCACGCAGGACTGTCTACTTTATTAGTGAGATTAAGAGAAAAATATTGGATATTAGGCGTCAGGAAGTTAGCTAAGCAAGTGATTTCTAACTGTGTTATATGTAAACGTCATACAGCTAAACCTCTGGAAGTGCCATTCGCCCCATTACCAAGAGACAGAGTCACCCATGCAAGTGTTTTTGAAGTTTCCGGAGCTGATTATGCCGGGCCTTTGTATTTGCGATCAGGAGAAAAGGCCTGGGTCATTTTATTTACATGTGCGGTTTACCGAGCTGTACATTTTGAGCTAGTTAAGTCAATGTCAACAGAGTCATTCATCTTAGCATTAAGACGATTCGTAGCTCGAAGAGGAAGAATTGCTGTTCTCTACACCGACAACGGCATGAGTTTTGTTGGAACGAACAATGTGCTAAAGACGCTCGACTGGAATAAAATAAGCTCTTATTCCACCACAAGACAGATTTCTTGGAAGTTCATTCCACCAACCGCTGCCTGGTGGGGTGGTTGGTGGGAGCGCATGGTTGGGATGCTGAAAGGCCTTTTAAGAAGAATGCTAGGTAAATCTTCTGTTAACTACGAGGAGCTTTCAACAATATTATGCGACTGTGAAGCAATCATCAACTCGAGACCGTTGACATACATATCAAGTTCACCAGATCAACTGATGCCCTTAACTCCGGCTATGTTTCTGGTAAGTGACAACTGCACCAAGATTGAAAATGCTGATCTAGATGTGGTAGACAGAACCTTGTTGACAAGAAGGTCCAAATATCTACAGAAATTAAGAGAAGACTTACGACAAAGATTTAGAAATGAATATTTTGCACTTCTAATTAACCAAGGCTATAGGAAAGTTAACTCATTAGAAGTTGGTGATATCGTTTTAATAGGGAGTGACGGATCCAAGCGTAATGACTGGCCTCTTGGAGTAGTAATAAAAATCTATCCTGGAGCAGATGGCCATTCCAGAGTAGCCAGAGTAAAGACACAACAAGGAGAGAGACTGCGGCCATTTCAAAGGCTATATCCCTTAGAACTATCTGCGACTGAAGTTAGTTCTTTGAAATTACCTTCGCTGGTCAAAGAGACCTCTGCAGAAACAACCTTTTTCTCAGGAACGAGAAAAGAACCTGGGATACCTTTAGACGTGTTTGTGGGAGAAGAAACATCTAACAACACTCGGCCCCTTTTGAAAGAAACCAGATATGGGAGAAAGATTAGAGTACCTGAACGTTTAAAGATGTAAAACTCTGTTTCATTTGAACTGTTATAATTTTTTTTGACCTAATTGATATTTCTTAGGTTTTGTGTTGCAATACAAATTAGTAAATTTCATATTGCAAGGTGGGAGAATGTTGAGAGATTCCTCGTTATAATAATTTTATTGTATTTTACTAGTGAAATGCGTAATTGAAATTGTTTTTATTTAGTTTTTGTTTTCTGAGAGCTGGCAACAAAATATCTTTAGAATGTGCGTGCGATAAGAGTTTTGATGATTAGAGTTGAAAAATGTTAGTTTGAATGGCGTATTTTGAGTATTGAGAAGCGAGAAACACTTGAGAGATTTTATAAAATGAAATAGTGAGTTATTGAGTTTCATTTTGAGTTATTGAGTTTTATTTTCGAGTTTTGAGCATTAGTTAGGCAAATTTGCCATGAAATTATGTATTGTGTAAATATTTTCTTGTTATGTGCTGTGTCCTGTGAATAAATGTATTTGTGCGATATGTGTGACGAGTGTACTGATTCGAAGTCCGATTAGAGTTTTTCGGACAATTTGAATTTCACAAATAAAATACGAAAATAGCAACGATTGCGTCGTGATGTCAAAAAGACGTCACTAAGCGATAATTATTTATTATTGATATTTTAGGTTCCTTCTATAATCGTCTGATTACTCGAATTTTATTGTTTAATTATTTATCAAATTATGTGTAGGATTTTTTGATTTGTAAAAATGTAGATTTCCATGATCCCGCCCCCGATTTTGAAAACATCTTTTCATGAGCAATTTAGCGGAAAAACAGGATTTTTGAGTTTGTAACAGAATGAATAGAGGAACTGAGCTTGGTTCATTCTGAGGCACCGTTTTTACCTCTCAACTCAGGTCACCTCTTACTTTGCATTCGAAACTTTACAATTCATGCAATGTAATTACATTTTTTTTTTAATTTCAAGGCTTTCAAGTGCTTGAAAATGAACCTTTTTTCGTTGAACTTTTCAGTTTTTTAAAAAGGGTACCATAATCAACGGCTTTAAATGATTGCTTTTGCACCTTTTACAAATATTTCTTTTGCCTCTTTAACATTTTCCAACTCTTTCGAAACGAAAAACATATCTACTTTACCGAAAAACATCCATTTGTTATTTTTTAATGCCTGAAGATGATTTTTGTTTCTCTGAACAAGATTAATGATCGAGATGACATCTTGAAGACTTGGTTGTCCTAAATGCTAAAAAATTGCACGGTTCCTTCATCCTTCAAACATAAAAAAAGTTGTCGCCCTCGTTCGTATTCAAAGTCATATTTTATGAATGCAAGCAAACCTTGACAGCCGTGATTGATTATTCTATAAATCATTACATTTGTTTATTCCGTTATATTAATTCGTAAAATAGTACAATACATTTCAAATGGTGGATAGGGTAAGGAAAAATATTTTTGTCAAATTCTTTGGACATCGGATTTTGTGTTTTAAATCAGGACGTTTTTCAACAGTGTGGAATTTTGAGAGAGTATGTTCAATGTTTATCAATGAGCTCAAGGATTGAATGTAGGCCAAAAACCTGATTCTGGAGACATGGCTTTACGAAGAGGAAACAATATATCTCTCAATAATTGTCAAATTTCCTTTGAATAAACAACCAGTTTCAGTGATTCTGAAGTGTATTTAGAAATTTTGATAAATCGCGTTTGATGATGTCAGAGAAGGCTTTTTGCTCCTTTCACCATTTTCAATGCCGCAATAACAAAGTTCGTTCATAGCTCCTCTGGGTGCGTACGCACCCAAAATCTTGTACAGAGATTTGATCTTAGAATTAATCATTTAAGTTTAGGTTGAAAGAGGAGAAATTAAGTATCGGCTTTTCTCACCGCGATAAACAAAAGGAATAACAATTAGACATCCAAAAATCAACTTATCAGAGTCAGATTATACAGCAGATGTTTTATTTTGTTAAAAGAGTTCCGTTACTGGAAACATTTATGAATTCACTCCTGCTGCATATATCGCTCGTTTTGAAAAAGAGTGCCATAATACGAAATTTTTAATTTTCCCTCTTTTTTTTTTTCGTTTAAAGGCTTTCACAGGACGTTATCTTCTTTGGAAAGTAATGACAGAATTTTCGTTATTTAGACACACGGCAGTGTGTCAGTCAAGTTCGGAAATCAGGCGACACATCTGCCAGTATCTTAACGAACCATTTCAAGCTACTTTTGACTCCCTCATTTCTCAAAAACTGTTAAATCTACGTGCTTGAAATTTTGTATGTCTAATAGAGCTGCCTAGCAAACCTAATATCCTAAATTTCATTAATGTACCCCTTATAGTTATGGAATTATTACTATCCGAAAAGCGTCATTTTTTACACTGACTCACTCACTCACTCATCAAAATGTTTACGAACTTCCAAGTGTCTCACATACTTGAAATTTGGCATAAAGATAGATATTCATGCATATGTAAAGGGGAAAATCTAAAAAACCAGAAAAACTACATTAAAATAGCAAAAAACTACGCTATTTTTTATGAGCATCACGGCGTAATCACTTCAGCGCGCGATTGCAAAATATTTCGCCAAATAAATCAAAACAAATGGGCTCGTCAAACGTTGCCAAAACAAGGTTGTTGAAGTTTTAAATTAACAATTAAATTTTTAACCAAAATGGGGCTTGAAACAATTCGCAACTCCAACGAACTATAGGGGGCACTTAAGTCACTGTCTAATGGCGGACTTAAAAACTAAAACAAACGCACATGGTAACGAAGAAAATGCTAAAAGTGATGTGATTTTTGTTCGTACGTATGATTTTTTCGCTTTATTCTTTTTAAATTAATTTTCAAAGTCTTGTGGATATTCTGGCCCACGTAGAAAGAAATGAGAATTCAAGAAGCATTACTAAACGTCAAAGATTAATGCAAACTATGTAGTTCGTAGTTCTAAGCACAGCTATTTCCACGATGTTGAATTCGATATTTATCAATTCTTGATAAAACTAAATAATAATTGTTACCTGACAAGAACAATAATTAATGCTAGAAAATTCAATATGACATTACAAATTGTTATCGAAAGAAGATGATACTTTTTTGCCTTGCTTGGCTAGCGCTTATTGTTTTCCATTTGTAGCTGAGTTATTTCTCTCGAATTCCCGAATCGGTTAATTTAAAAATTTTCTGTTTCGATTTTTCTAATTTCTGAGTTACGATTTAATTGTGTCATGTTATGCAAATCATCAACAAAATTCTCACGGATATATGGTGGTAGTTTTCTTTTCAGTTGATTGACCATTATTTCTTTTCACTTATCGAATTCTGTAATCTTACTACCATTTTATTCCACTCATGATAAAAATTAAAAATGGTTTAACTAAAAACGCGAAATCTCGCCAAGGCTACTTTGCTCGCACTATACTAAAACTATAACCCTAAACAAATTTGGCGAAATCTTTCAGCTGAGAATAAAAGGAACAATGTAAATTCTTTCTCGGTTATTCATTTTGTTCTACGATAATATATTCAAGAAAATGTTTTGCATACTGTCCATTCCAACTAAATTCTGCTGTAAAATATGGTAAGTTTAATTAATTTAAGATTAAAAAAAAACCATATTCTTACAAATTCATACAAAACAATACAATTTTTTACCTTGTATAACGTTATCCAAGTTTGTTAATCCAGAATTTTCGCTTTCACCAATTATTAAGGAAATAATGAAAACTAATATTATTTTGAGAAGCTCGAGAATACTACTGAGGGACGAATTAATTTCTGTAGCTGAAAGCAAACTAAGACACATCGATTGCGTTAATAAATACTCAGAACAAACTGCCTGTGTTTACGTCAACAGACACACGTGGAACGCAACGTGGAAATGTTTTAGTTTCATTTGCAGTTTTGTAAATCACCGCAAGGTAGCGTATTCGAGCGCTGGAGTTCCGAATACTTTATGTTCCGCTAAAATGAAAAATGAATCATCATATAATTAAAATTGCAAATCTAGAGCTAAACCTTTAAAATCAAAAATAACCGGCTTTAAAATTTTATGAAAAGTTTAGATCTCAATTAAATGCAAACTTTTACAGGAAGAGCAAAAATGACAGCAATAATTTCAACAATTGAGAAATATTTTCGCAAATTCTGCATATTTTACGATTTACGTTATGATAATCCCCCCCCCCCCCCGAACAATAAAGAAACTCCAGACAGATTTTGAGATGAGTCTTAGCAATTTTCCTAATTGTCGATAAATTTGAGGAAGCCAAAGACCAGGAGCTAATGTACGTTGGCCTTGCTGATAAATGGGAAAACAGTTGATTATTGCCCAAAATTGGCGATCGCGCCAAATCCCCAGTTATCAAAATATCTTCATAACTTCTAATGAAAAGAAACCGCAAACCAGTGCACCGTAACAGCTGGGATAAAAAAGGAAATCATATACTTGTAATTACGCTTTTGCATTTATAACTGTCTAAATTAGAACATAGCCTTTGATTTAACTCTTCAAAAAGTAATGATATCCCAACAAAACATAAATGTGAAATTGAAGCCAAGTTCGGTTGAAATAAGGTGCGGGAAAGACGGTGTCACCGACAAAAAAGGTTTAGATCTAAACAGTTACCAAGTTCCATAGCAGTTCCTCATAGAAGTTGGATTTTCCCATGTTCTTCAATTTATTTAGAAAGCAATTTTTTACTTTCTTTGATATTGGATTTAAAACTTAGCAAGTTTGGAAAAAAAAAATAGTGATGGCTAAAACTTGTCCTAAGTTTAAAATCCATTATCAAAGCAAGTAAAAAATTGTTTGCTAAATAAATTGAAGAACATGGGAAAATCCAACTTCTATGAGGAACTTCTATGGAACTTGGTAACTGTTTACATCTGAACCTTTTTTGTCGGTGACACCGTCTTTTCCGCACCTTATTTCAACCGAACTTGGCTTCAATTTCACATTTATGTTTTGTTGGGATAATATTAACCACTGGAGAGCACTTAGTTTTCTTAATGCAAATTGCCTGAAAAGTTCAACTTTAAACGCTTCTCCTATAAAATTTCATTTCTTCGTATATTGTGGTCTTTTTCTTTCAATGAGCGATATACGTATACATGCATATATAGGGTGTTCCGTTTTAACCTGCAAGTCCTCTATTTTCGCAATCGTTAGTCTTAGATGCATACTTCCAGTTGCAAAAATGTTCAAAATCAGATGCAGAGTTAAGATATTAAAAGTTTGAAGCGAAAATAAAAATGAGTCAAAAAATACAAAATTTATCTTTTTATACGGGGCCTAGGTCCCCTAACTTATGTTTAGAGAAATCATCTCAATTGAAAAATATTACTAACACGAAAAACTTGACAATTGTGCTACCAAAACTCAAGGAGATATTCGAGTTTGAAGTTTTTAGGGACCATACAGAAGATGAGATCGGAATTTATCGCTCTTTTAGAAGAATAGCAAGTTGTCGAAGTAAAAAAGCAAAGTATTATATTTTTTATTGCTATTCAAAAATTTTTGCCAATGCTGTGCCGTGATACGCAAAAACACACAACAACGCCTCAAACAGTTTGAGAAACCACAAGCTATGCACACAATTAAATTTATAAACCCGTGTTAACTGCTATATTTTCCCCCAAAAGGTGTTATTAACGCGAGAGTAAAGTGATGTAAGTCACAAAACGCTGCGTTTCATATCTCAGTGAATATTGATCGTACTAATGTCAAACTTTTTGTGTTGGAATTGGTTTTCAATGGATATCATTTTCCAAAATATAAGTTAGGGAGCCTAGGGTCCGTAAAAATGTTAAATTTTTTTTTTTTGACTCATTTTTATTTTTGTTTCAAGTTTTCAGTATCTTAACTCTTCATCTGATTTTGAACATTTTTGCTATTGGAAGTATGCATTTAAGACTTGCGGTTGAGAAAATAGAGGTTTTTGCAGGTTAAAACGAAAATCCTGTATATGTATAGCATTAATCAGTAAGAAATAATTAAAACAGTGCATTTTATTTATTTCACAAACCTATTTCCGCTTAACATTTTTTTTCAAGACAGCTCAAAAGGAATTTATTACTTAGATTTGCTGTTGATAGTTTTCACTGTGTTTTTTTTTTTGGGGGGGGGGATATGGTAGTGTATTATTTCTACTGTTATATAAACAAGTGTATTTGCTAGAGTTTTATGCGGAACCATAATTTGTTCTTATAAACAACCTTAACATAGCTACGAGAAATAAATCTTAATTTATTACCCTACTTACACAATAAGTTTAGCGGCAAAAGAAGCTTTTTTTTTTTCTTTCTGCTGGATGAGTTTTTACGGAACGAAAAGGTTGACTTAAGTATTCCTGACTTTGCATCTTCAAAAATTAATGTTTTCTCATTAGTTCTGGTTTTAAAGTTCCATTCAAGTTTCATTTTTAATTCTGCAGATTAAAACGAGCAGCTCGATCGTCTGCTTAGTGCCGTGGACAAATGCCAAAACAAAATTGGGAACAATCACCATACTCGTTTCGTTAGCACAGAAACATTTATTAAGAACTCAAACTTCAACTCCCTCTTTTTTCATGGTTATAAATAATAAAAAATAAACAATATACTCAGACCGAAAAGCCTATTAGCTACGACCCCTCCCAAAGCATGTTCAATTCTGAAAGATCCATTGTTTTTGTTTAATATGACGCAGGATTCAGATTTCAAGGGACATACTATTTTCGAAACCTCCCCCTCTCGTTCGATATTGAGTTTTCTAAAAATAAAGTCACAAGTGTATTTGTTTTTAGCCATCGAAAGAACACAAAAGGATGCGCGTGAGAGTAATGAGGATTTTAAGAGCAGTGCGTCATAAGCTACCGAATTGTTGACTTGACGATTAAGTGCAGTGTTGAAAAACATCGGAGGATAGAAAATAAACATAAGTTCTCTCTGTCGAAAGTAGATGGCAAATATAGGTTTCTGTTTAAACAATGCGACAAGTAAAGTAATGGGCTCGGTCAGAGTTTTCTGTGAAGAGGATTCCCCTGAAATTAAATTTTTGGAAGAGCGGAAATGGGGTCGTTTCCAAAATTTTAAAAGTATTTTTTTCTGAAAGGGCATGCTCAAAAACATAGGGTTTGACCATTTTTTAAATAATTTGACAAAGTTTAATATTTAAAAATATATATTTTTTAATCGGTACGCTTTTATTGTTTACGCTTCTGCTGATGACATCACAAATGATGAAATTCCATTCACTGATGCCATTTCCAAGAGAACAGTATTTAATTCGCTTCTTGATTATCATAACGTGAAAAGGCGGTAGATAGATGCGCCAAAGTACATAATTTGTGACGTCATAAAGACCACGGCTTGTTTTCAAAATCGAAAATTTTTAAAAACAATTAAAAATTAAAACATTGGGAAAATGAAAGTTTTTTTCTCGCTCCATGGTTTCCCTTTTTTTTTTTTTTTTTCTGCATATTCTATCAATTTCAGTGACTAAAAGTAGTACTTTTGACTGAAGGAAACAACCTCAATCTCAATTTGCCGAATCGAACTTCAAATTTCGCCGAATGATAAGTGTTTGTTTATTTGTGTTTAGTTCCGATCTTATGAATAAGTACAAAACAAAAGTAAAAGATTTCTCCGTTAGAATAAAGTATCATTTGAAAAGCACTTACTTAAAAGGTTGAACATGTAAACTTCCTTTTTATTAGTGAAAATTTTGTGAAATCAAGCATAGTTTTTAACAATCTGAAGTATGACAAAAAATGCTTTTTAAAAATTTTAAGAGTAAAAAAGGAGCTGATTCAATTACAGTATTCATAAATTCTATGTGTACTTAGCACAGCTTGTTTATGAAAAAGCACGATGTGCCTTAAGAAAACTTTATCTCCCGAGTGTTTCAAGCAATTAACATTTTAATTACCAGTGAAAGTTTAAAAATTTATTTATTCTTGCTTAGTTATCTTAATATATAAAAATCAATGTCCTGAGATAACATATATATATATATATATATATATATATATATATATATATATATATATATATATATATATATATATATATATATATATATATATATATATATATATATATATATATATATATATATATATACACATATATCAACGTACAGCCGAAACCACTGAAGCTTCAGACTTGAAATTTGGCAGCCATGTCCACATGATTACGAAAGTAACCACTAAGAAAGGATTTTTCGAAATCTCAATTAGTTCAGGAGCAATTAATTAAAATCTCTTAATTTCTGCGAATTAAAAACCTGTCATTGAATTCAAATCCCTTATTTTCGAAGGCTTTCCTCCATTCAAATCATTATTCAGTACTTCATCTCAACTTTTGGTCGATAGCGAACTATAAATTTGTTTTTGTTTCTCACGTGGTTCTTCGAGGCTTTTCTCAAGTCAAATCATAATGTTTCTGTCTATTGCTTTCATTTTTTCAAAACTAGAAACGAAGTTTTTAAGAACATCATCACAGGCGGACTATCCTTTTGAATTTAGAAGAATGCAGTTTCCTGTTGAAGTTTGCTTTGCAATAACCATTAATAAGTCACAAGGACAGACATTAAAAGTAGCAGGGACCGATTTAAGAGAAGACTTTTTTTCACACGGCCAATGTTATGTAACTTGCTCCAAAGTCAGTTCATCAAGCAGCTTAATAATTTTAGCACCAGAAAAAAAAAACTAAAAATTTTGTATACAAAGAACTTCTTAAGATAAATAAATACCTTTGTGCTGAACAGTAAAGTAAGACAAAACAACGTTAGAAGAAGCACAAATTTGTAAATTACAGCAGACACGTGTTTCGGCGTTACAGGGAACGCCTTTTTCAATGCAAAAAATAATGAGCTTATGGATGAAAAGACATCCGACAAAAGAACTTCTTGCTTAAACATGGGTATATCAATAAAATGTGGATGGCCTGTGTTTTCAAAGATAATCAATACTTTAAAAGGATCGTTAATAACATTTAAAGATCGGTTAAGGACAAAGGCATATATGTAAAGAGTCCAGGGGCCCCGGGATACTCCCCAAATTAGAAAAAGTAATAGGTAATAAGTAATTATTATAGGGGATTTTCGAAACTAGGTGCACCAAGCACTGTTAACCCCTGCTAATTCCATTACCCGAGCAATGCCGGGTACGGGAATGCTAGTTTGAATATAAATATTTTAGACGGCGTTTATCTTTCAAAAATTTTAAGCAGAAGCAATTTGTGGGATTTCTGGAACTTAAATCTAAAATGATTACATGAAAAATGTAATATTTCTAATTACTGATAAATATAACTGATAAAAGAAAAATTTTTGCAAATTGTCGAAGGAGGAAGCGACGAACTGCGAAACTTTTCCTGAAAAACAACATTATTATTTTATCTTTTCAGCTTCAGCCAGAAACTTGCTTATCTAATTTTTAGAGCTCGGGACAAAACTTGTCAATGTAAATTTGTTTGCTAAAAACATTTTAAGTATCTCTTAATTTAAGGGAGGTGATGCAAACTTTTATGGTTTTGCTCATAATGTTTTATCAGGAAAATTTATCCACAGTTTCCTAATTTAAAATGTTGTAATAGCTAAACGTTTTATATATTTTTTAAGCGTTTCTGAGAATACTTAAGGTGAAAAATAATTTATAGTTTCATTTAAATTTTTTGAAATAAAATGTAGGATGTTATATTGAGTGTTAGTTAGTTCTTGAGTCAGTATTTTTTTCGTTTATCAAGATGCTATGAAAATATATTTTTAAAAAATGGTATGTAAATTGAAAAAAAGTATTCTTAGAAGTTGGAGGTACATTTTAAACAACTCAGAGTATAGATTCTGATTTATGTAGCCAAAATAATAGTAACAGCAGATATTTATCAATTTAGATATTATCCGTACTTCCAAATGTCTCTCTTACAGAAAAAAAAAACTGCAAACATAGCACATAAGCGATGACTGCTATTTTGTTGACTATAGTTTTCTGCTAAATGAACTGGAAAATCAGGTTTTTAGAGAACCGTACTTTAAGTAGTTGCAATAGAATTTTATTTTTAAAAAGCTCTAGTAAGCTTTAGAAGCTGTACTAAGGATAGGAAAAAATGTAGAAAAGGCAATGCAAAAGAAAGGAAGTAGCATATTTTCAAAATCTCGGACCAACTCATAACATCAGTTTATTATAGGGGTTCCCAAACTTTTCCGGATCGCGGCACCCATTGAAGTATTAGAATATTCCCACTGCACCCTAATCTATTATTATTATTTACTTATATTGATACCATGGACACGTCGCCGCACTCCTCGCATCTTCCTGCGTCACTCCAGGTGGCGCGGCACCCAGTTTCACAACCCCTGCTTTATTACATTGTTCAGCACAAATCTCTTCAATTTTAAAATTTTCAAAACTCTTAGTATTATGCAAGAGTAACACAATACTCTCTGGCTCTGATAAAGGGATTTCTGAAGCTTAAGCGCTTCAACTGGTTAAAATAGGGGTGAGAAAAGCTATTTTGCGTTGCAATTAGCATCGTGAGAACCTTCAAAATTTCTCCTCTTTCAAACCAAAGATGAGATTGTTCAAGGTCGAACTTCTCTTTACCTAAGCCAGACTGTATTGTGTGTGTCTCGTGCTTTCAAAAGAAAAAAATAATAATATCGACAGATTTAATGGTCTTTATTATGTTTGAAGCACTGAAGAAATGCCTGAAGTTTAACCAGACTGATTTCAAATACAGTGGTCGCAGCTTATATGAATCACGTTTGTTCTAAGCAATTTTGATTAAATAAAGCGGCTGATTCAATAAAGCGGCTAGTTCAATAAAGCTGGATTTTGTTCTGTTTTAAGCAATTTGATTCATTAAAGCGGCTGAGTCAATTCACCACTGATTCATTTTACCAGCGTCCGCTGTAAAACCAAACTGTAAGTTTACTTGTTAGTTAAAATGATAATTTCAAAGGGGAATTAAATTCTTTAAAAAATAGAATGAAATGGAAGTTACTGCCTTTAAATCAGAGCTAAGGCAAGAACTACATACGAAATACTGACAGCTCCGCTATGACATCCAGACGTCAATTTCATCCTTGCTGTGGACTCAACTGTCTGGAATAATAACCGAGCTGGAGGCAGATGTTCTCTCGTTGAAGCTGACATTTCCAACGAACTGGTAGCTAAAGTGAATTCAGCACACCAATAAGAATCCGCAAGCATTGTGCTGGTCAACTCAAAAATTGAAGGTAAAAAGTTTGGTAAGCAGTATGTTACCAAAATAGGCCAGAGTTAACTGAAAGAGAAATACCGACAGCTCGATTATGATATCCAGAAACTGCAGTTTCGTCCTTGTCATAGGCTCAGTAGTCTGGAATAGTCAGTAACCGAGCTGTTGGCAGATCTCGCTCATTAAAGCTGAGCCTAGCTGCGTCGCCCAGCTTTGCATGGTCTACCTCGAAAATAAAAGTTATGTCAAATGACGCGTGTTCAACAATCAGGCTTGAACAAAAAAAAAATCAGTAAAATTTTGCGGCAAATTGAGGGAAAATAACCAAAAAGGTAACATTTTAAATCTCCCGATTCCAGGAAAAGCCTCAAAACAAAAGCCAAAATTTTATTTGTTCATACTTGAGGGGAAAAAATGGGTGCAGATCTTTCTTCTCAATGTTTTTCTTCACGCTACAAATTTCAATAAAAGCATTGTTACGAAAAGTTGAGATAAAGCACTAAATAATAATTTGAATGGAGGAAATCCTTCGAAAAATAGGGATTTTATGTCGAATTCTAAGTATTATAATAAATAGTTTTTAGTTGATATCTCTGCTAATTATTATCGGGCCAAATATAAAGACGGGAAAATGACGAATCTGTCGATACCTGGTTCGATGGTGAGTTCACTGGCGTTTGGGAGATGTAACTCGGACATAAATACGTACATAGATACATACGCTCAGTTTTTAATTATATAAGATCACCAACAAATCAGTGGTGGGTTTACCTTGTCGCAACTGTGAGAGGCCCCAACGACCATGAGGACCGCGAATGTGGGCTGCAAAAATGCACATAGTTATGTGATAGACAAAGTAGCCTCCAAGAAAGGCAATGCGACGGGCTCCCAAGCCTGTAAATCCACCACTGCAATAAACTGGTCGCGAAAATGAATTTAGGACACCATCGAGAGTCCACAAGCATGATGCGGTTCAACTTTTACTTCCTGCTTTTTACCTAAGCTTTTACCTTCATTTTCAAGTTGAACCAATCCATGCTTGCGAACTCTCGTTGAAGTGCTATATTCGTTTTAATTACCAATTTATTGGTAATCTCAGCTTCAATGAGAGATTATCTACATCCAAGTCGGTTATTGACTATTTCAGAACGATGAGTCCGCAACAAGGACAAAACTGCGGACTCTGGATGTCATAACCAGGATGTCGTTATTTAGCATAAATGAAAGTTTTCGTCCAAAAGTGGACAAAGTAGTTTTTCGGTGGGCTCTTCAATTATTTGTACTTTTTTTCTTCCTCAAACCTATTTTAAATACACAGTTGATTTATTTTTAAACATATGCTACAAATTATTTTTCAAAAATAGATCTCAAACATATCTGACTAAAGAAAAAGAAAAACCATTTATTACTTTAAATTTGTTCCGAGTTTCCTATTTTAAAGAAAAAAATCCCTGTAATTTGGAAAGAAAAACGATCTTATGACTGAAATATTAGTTACAAAGTATATTTATTTTGACTGAGATAATTATTTCGATGTCATTTTAAACTGATTGGTTGGTTCAAGATAAACTTTGCTAATGATCCAGAATTTGATCCGGCTGATTAATCACTTTCCTGACATTAAAGAATGAATGAAGCTGAACTAATATATTTTGTCAGCTACCGGTCATTTATTCAAGTCACATAAAATTTCCAATACAGACTGAAAACTAACTGGAATTGAAATTCTAATCAGTGTTTGACAGTCGAAATCCATGTCTCTTTTCCAAAGACGAAATGATATTTTATTTTATTTTGTGTTATCTAGGGTTGTTCTAAAATTTTACTGTTTCCAATTAGCTTATTTTTAATTTTAAGGTGGTTCGTTATCTATGGGGCATAAATTATGCCGTCGAAATTGTTTGAAATGCTCATGAAACAGCTGGAACTTTTATTTAAACAGTGATTGGTGATGCAGACGATGTTGCTGGAAGAGTAATTTATTGTATAGTAGATATTTTCTTTCCAGAAATATTAAGCCAGTGCTTCATAATTTAACTCTAACATTTTGCATATCGTCACCTCAGAGCAATAGTAAGATACTATTTAAGCCTGAGAACAATAGTAAGATATCTTACTTTGATGAATGCCCTGAATGCATCGAAACACGTACTTATTCCACAGTACAAAGTTTTTGGCTGCTTTTTTACAAGATATCCTACTGCTGCTCAGAGGCGACTATAATAAGTAAAGTAAAATTCTGTTGTGAGCATCAAAAGGACCTGTGTGCCCAGTTTGAATAAAATCCGACGTAAACTGCAGATTTGCATAAGGAACAGACACAAGCACATACATACATTTTTATGACGCATAAAAAAATCATACAGCGTGACGCGTGAGAAGGAGAGCAAAAGGTGGTTTATTGAATTGCGATATTTTGTGGCAAAGGAGGAAGGGGGTCAAATATGTTTAAAAATCTTTTATGGACAACCCCTTATTTAACAGGGAATATCCAAAGTTGTTTAGCACAAATAAATCGATTACTGAATGCACGTATTTGGAGTTCCCAGGAACCCCTTTTTCAATTCAAAGTTGTGAGACTTTGGATGGAAAGATATCCGGTAAAGACATCAGGCAATTGGACGCAACAAGTTAACGGATGAATACATTAAATTATTACATAAAAAAAATACAATTCATGGAATATTGGACAATTGGATGTCTTTACATCCAAAAGCTAGCATGAATTGAAAAAACGGTTTCTGGAAACCCCGAAATACGTGTATTCAATAATCTGTTTATTTGTAAGAAATAAATAAATACCTTTGTGCGGAAAAGTAAATGGTAATCAACAACGTTTTGACGCACAAAATTAGCAGATTACTGCATACAGGTATTCCGAGGTTTCAGGGAACCCTTTTTTCAATGCAAGTAGTGAGCTTCTGGATGAAAAGACATCCTTTGCATACACGGGTTTTGAGGTTTCTGGGAATCACTTTTTCAATGCAGATGAATGGAACGACATCCTTTTGGATGCCTTTTCATCCAAAGACTCACTACTTGCATTGAAAAAGAGGTTCCCTGCAACCTCAAAACACGTGTAGGCAGTAATCTGCTAATTTTGTGCGTCAAGACGTTGTTGATTACCATTTACTGTTCATTTGTGCTAAACAATGTTGAATATTTCCTGTTTTTTCTCAGCACAAAGGTATTTATTTATTTCTCAAACCCTAATTTCTTTACGATAGACACAATTCGAAATAAATATCATTTCCATCTAGTCACCTTTCATCTTTCGATATTTTCTTTACACATCAAAATTCGTTTTGCACAAAATTGGCTTAAATTGATCAGAATTACCAAAGCAGAGCTTTTGTTTAATGTCTTGCGTAGGAGGCGATTGAAAGGAAATCGTAGCATCTCTTTTGGATCGAACATAGAAGTAATGCCAAGAGGTAAACCCCCCGAATGACGTGATTCACATTCAAAGACTTATGTGCAGCTTACCGCATTCAAAACAGATTAAATATTAATGTGGACTAGGGGTGCTTGCGTAAAGAGCTTGCTGCTAATTGGAGATGCGAAGATTTCAAAGGTAAAACAAATATCTGGTGACTTTATCCTTGACATTTAAATTCTATTAATGATTTATAAATGCTGCGTTTAGTATCGATATCAGCTCGGTCGATGAATTTTGAAAAGTGTTTTTTCTTTTTTTTACTTCCTTTTACATAATAAAGAAAGTATTGTATTCACAAAAAAAAATTCACTCAAATATCGGCCAAAATTTCAATTTTGCTCACCCCCGAAAGAATGTTGAGTTGTTTTTTCACGAGCATATGTACCCAAGAACGTACGGACGTCCCAAATATCCATTTTGACGATCCCTGAATTAATTACCACGAACGTTCTCGTGACGTCTGTATGAGCGCATGTGCTTACGTATCATCATGTAGGCTTTTAGTTGGGTCTAGTTGTGAACTATGGTGGTTCAAAAAACCTTTTTTTCAGCTAGAGTTCAGAACATCTCCTTTTTTTTTTTTTCTTAAATTTTAAGAGGGTGCTCAGTGACCCCTCAATTTAACATTAGCCGTACCATAGAAAATCCCAGGAGTTTTAAAACATTTAATTTCCTCAGTTGTTTCTTTGTAAATAATTATTTTATTGCAATGCATATGCATATTACTAGTGCATATTATAATATGTAGCACTGTTTTTTTAGATCAATGAGCTTTTTTAACTCCCCTCCCCATACTTACGAAGTTTGGGGGAGGGGGTTGAGCACCGTCTTTCAGTTGAAATAGGAGGCTAAATATCTTCCAGTATATTTCTATCCATAAGTCTAAAAATATTGAGGAGTGTCCTGTTATCTAGGAAAATCTTTTTTTTTTTTCATCTATGTTTGAACCACCCTCCCCATACTTATGAAGTTTGGGGGAGGGGGTTGAGCACCGACTTTCAGTTGAAATAGGAAGCTAAAATTCTTCCAGTACATTACTATCCACAAGTCGAAAAAAAATTGAGGGGTGTCCTGTTATCTAGGCGAAACTTTTTGTTTTACATGTATTTTTAACAGACTTCAAAAAGGAGGCGGTTATCAGTTCATACCGTATGTATGTTTTTTTTTTTTTTTTTTTTTTTTTTTTTTTTTTTTGTCCACTCACAGCGTCTCACCTAGTGAACCGATTTTGATGATTCTGTTTTTAATGGATAGGGAATGGTTCAACTTAGGTCCCATTACTTTGTTTGACCATATTTGTTCTTTAGAAAAAATAGTTATGGTCAAAAAACAGTAAATTTCATGCAATTTCCCTATAAAATGATTAAATATAAAACCCATTGTTACAAAAGCTTGGTGCCATACAAGTTATTTTAATAGAAATTGTACTGATAATTTTGAATGGAGGCTTCTCTGAAGCAAGCATTAAGTTTCTTCATTGTCAATGTCCTATAGTGGGGGTAAACCTACCTGGAAGCGAGGTAATGCAGTGATTAGGATCTGCTCAGCCTTCACAGTACTACCAGGTTAGGTTTGCCTCAACTATATATATATATATATAGTAGTATTTTTATCGTTATCATCTATGCCAATAACAGATGATCGTGGTTAATTAAGGAGATACAGGATTGCATCACAAGCAACTTGTATGCTATGAAATGTAAATTAGTCAGAGACAACGTAATATTTAAATATTTATAATTAAATTAACACACAAATGAATTTCAGAGATTAACAAAGATGAATTTTTAGTGTCAATCGCTTAAAGTTTAAAGCGTGTTCATAGTTCTTTTTTAGTTTGGAATATTTTTATGAAAAAAATAAGGTGAAGTTTCGTGATGGTAACTTCTTACTATTTCTGAAATACATTTACACTAAAAAGAATGAATTAAAAAAATTTTGAAAAAAAAAATAGAACCGACTTTAAAATTGCACTAAAAAGTGAAAAATAATTTTATTCTTTAAACACCAGCGATAATACTTTTAAACATAATTTTTGAAGTTGGCGCAAAAGCGAGCCATATAACTCAACTATAAATTTAACCGGACTCAGTTTCTTTACGACCACATACATTATGCATTGATTACAGTATATTTGAGTAACTATATAAATGCTTCGTTCCTAACTTTGGATGATTTTCTGAAAAAAAATATGAACAAAGCATGGTTACACTGGATTTTACTTTTAGTTTTTGCGCCAACTTCAAAAATTATGTTTAAAAGTATTATCGCTGGTGTTTAAAGAATAAAATTATTTTTCACTTTTTAGAGCAATTTTGAAGTCGGTTCTATTTTTTTTTTCAAAATTTTTTTTTTTGAACCACCCTATTGTGCACCTCCCCTTTTGGTTGATTTCGGACGTTCCAAAAGGGGTCTTTTTCACCTAATTTGGGGGAAAATCAGTGTTAATTTCAATACAAACTCAACTGATGTTATAATTTGGCGAACGCATGGCGATATTTCGCCAAGTTTTTAGTAGCCAAGTTTTGTCGCCAACTTGCTTCTTTTCCGATGCTATACTGCTTATTGCATGTTTGCGGCGGAAGTTAATTGGGGGGGGGGGGAACGACATAAAAAACGTTCCACTTACTACCTTCAAAGCTCATGCGCAGATCTATGTTTATATAAACTAGTTTAGAACGAACCCTCCATGACAAAATCGGCTAGCGCGGCGACCAATAGTTATGGACCTAGTAGGTTGCGTTAGTTATGGGCGTGTGTAACTGAACTAGCTGCCATAGTTATGGTCCTTGTGCCCATACAAGAAATCCTATTTTTTCTCCTCCTGTAGAAATGACATGGCGTGAGTTTTCTCCTCATGTGGACGTCATGCCCAAGGTCAAATGTCTTGTTATCATAGCCATAATTGAAAAACACGGAACAACAAAAACAGCAACAGACAGGAATTTGAGTGTTTTTTTTTCCCCCATCATTTACAATATTTGCCAATACGCACCAGCCAAGTTGAACTTCAACAAATCAAGTTCAACCAATCAGATGTGTTCAATGGGTGGTTCGGGTGTTTGTCTGAGGTTCAACTTGATTGATAAATGTAGCCATTAAAATGTAAAATTGTTGCTTGCAAATTTTCGTTTTTTTTTTAATTTTGAATTCAGAATTCGCAAAAGCTTATAATCTTAAAGAGTATAATTTATATCACGCGTACAAGATTGCACCCATCCATCTAATTAGGCTTTATGTTTAATTATACGAAAAACTTTTTTTTTTATTGATTTGCTATTGAAAATCTTCTTGCAAGTTTGATGAACAGTAATTCAATCAATTGTTATTCATTTGGAATTTATTTCCCATTTTTTTCTAATAAATTTTTGAACACACTTTTTGTATGTTCTAAAATTAAACTTTTCTAACTGTATTTTTAATTTTCAGAAAATAACACTTTGCTTTTATTTGAACATTTTTAAAAATTGTAACAGCATCACGATTTTTTTTCTATTTTTGATGAGTAAAATATTAACATTTTGAAGTTCAAATGACGAAAGACAGCATAAAATGAGATCATAATTACGAAGAAAAGCTAATGGTAGTTTTTATCGTTAGTGTTTAAAATTTTTCGTATGCATATTGAAGATTGCTATAGTTCTTTATTTTTCCCTCTTGCATTCATTTCACTTTAAATTACTTTTTAGCAAGAAATGGAATTACAAAAGTAGAATCAGTTTTTTGGTTCATTAAAGGAATGCTTTCAAAAATGTAATCAAAAAGTAAAGGAAAGAGAAAGAAACATAATCACACTAATTTCATTTTCAACGGAAATATTTTTGAAAGCATTGTAATTATACTTCCAATTACTTTTTTTAATTTTGAACAGCAGTGTTTCCATTTCTAAAAATAGTTTGTGGGTTTAAAAAATGAAAAAATCTTTTATAACAACCTGGGTTGCCAGGTCTGGCATATTAGCCATTTTGGCTGCTTCCGACCACGCATGGAAGATAGAAAAATGGAGGATAGAAAAATTTAAAAAGCATTAGCCAGACCCCGAACCATTCTGCATTTCTATCAATAGTGTTATCATATTATATTGCGTGATCAATTCTAAGAAATGTAAAACTTACTGAACAAAAGGTCCAAAGAGCTTCAATGTTAAAAAGCTTCAATGTTAAAATAACTTGAATCAGTTATTTTAACATTGAAGCTATTTAGAAAAAATGTTAAAACATTTAAATATAGAGCCAATATGTCTTTCCAATAAAAACACAGGAAATTTCTTGTGAGTAATTTAGTAGGGTTGCAATTGAAGATTTCCTATCTAGGGCAGGATTCTCAACCGGCGGTCCGACTGCGGCGAAACATTTGACCGGTCCTCAGAGTTTTTGCTCGGCCACATTAAAAGCATTTCTTTTCTAAGAAAAAGGAAAAAAACAGCAAGATTTTACTTTTTATTTATTAATTCATTTATTATTAGGTAAAAAAGGGAAAAAAAGCCTCAGCCGTTCGCTAAGTTTTTTCACGAGTGTTTAATGGTTCTTGTGTCAAAAGTTTTATCTTTTTTATTTTTTTTTATTTATTTATTTATTTATTTATTTATTTATTTTTTTTGCAAAAGAAAATAGAAAGAAAACGCCCTCATCGATCCAAAACATTCATGTTTTTAACGGTGTCCGCAAATGCAAGGGTTTTCTTCTTCTTTTTTTTTTTTTTTTTGGTAAATGAAAAGAAGAAGGAAAATAAGATTTAAAAAAAAAACAACACAGGATCAAAAAAAGGCTGAGAAGGCACTGATCTAGGGAATGTTTTGAAGATTTTAGAATGTTATTGTCAGTGTTTTATGATCGTGAGTTTTTGACAAGAAAATAACCATCATAGATTTTAACTCGTAATATTGACACGGAACTAAATACTTCAACTGTAAAAGCGTCTTCGTGAGAAAAAGTTTTTGTCCGCTCTCACGTAAAAGTTATCAAATTATCGTGAATGAAGTTTTAATATATCGTACACCCTTGTGAAAATTAATGGGTTCAAGCCAATGTTTTTACAAAATCACCATTATTTACATCATTTAATTATAAAATCAAAATCACCACTTAGTCTGTCCCATCCCCTCCTTTTGTCCAGCACCATTTTTACTTTACTGGACATACAGTCAACTACAGTTTTGCTCTTTTCTTTGAATTCTTGATCTCTAAACCGTGTTTTTAGCAAACCACAAATCATTTTTTTCCTTTGTTGTGCAATCAGATTTTCACTCAATCTTGCCTTTTCCGTGGAGAAATATTCATGGTTAACAAAAAGACAAAAAATGATCGAATTGAGAAAAAGCAGCAAAAATATGTAGAAATTTATAACGCTTAAACAAAACACAATATTTTTGACAAAAAAACTTGAGGTTATAGCGTCTAATCAACTGGTAGGCTAAACAGCTATTATAAACAAAGATTGAATAACCTAAAAATTCGAAAATTAACGATTCTTAACTTGATTCCATTAATTCGCACAAGGGTGTAAGAAAAAATGATATTGAAAAAAAAAGTTGTTTGTAAGTTAAGTAATTGAAACATTTTTATTTGTTGCAGAGGATCAAGGTCCTAGGATACGGCATCCTCTAATGGAGTTGGATGATGTCATGGAAGGAATATACATTCCGAGGTTATTCAATGGCACGTGGATATCAGGTAAATTTATACACTTGGATGAAACTACTCTTCGAAAAAATATTGTACACTGTAAAAACGATTTAGGAACGTTCCTGGAAAATTATGGGCAGCTGATGTGCCCAATTTCTGACAGTAACATACCTTGCAAAAACCAGGAAGGCTTCCCGCTAAAGTTCAGTAACCTTCCTAAAATTGTCCCGGAAGCTTCCTGAACAATTCAGAAATCATGTTTGAAGTCAGTCATGTATATGGAACTTTAGAGTAAACTTAGGTAGACATAATATATTCGCTTGGCACCTTCCTGATTTATTAAGAAAGTTCCACTAGCAGTATTGCAAACATGGCCAAAGCTAAGCCAGAATTGCAAGGAAATATCTAGAATTTTACTCTCCTGCAATTCTTGCAAAGCAACATAGTCCATACTTATTCGCTCCCTTTGGGAGCTTAATGAACATGGAGAGGCCGTAATGGAACTGAAGCCGATTCACTTTATAAATACCCTCATTCAATCTTTAAACTGGGAGCTAAAAATATGTTTCGCAACAGTGAAAAGTCTGCATTCGTACAACTTGTAGCAATTCAGGAAACCTTTTGAAAATAATTCTTGATTTTTCTAGGAAGTGGATAAAAACCATTGAAATCCGGAAACGTTACACGGAAATACTCAGTAACGTTTCAGATTTTTTTTTTACAGTGTATTGAATAGTTGTTCATCTCAAAAGAGTCTGAACATTTATAAAACCGAAAAGATGAAGAACATTTTTCTAAAACACGCAATTCAATAGCAGTTAAGAAATCAAGTAGGTTCTAGAACAAACTCTCTTGCAACAAATATATAAGAAATCGTTCCGAGATCAAAGATTAACAAAGGATGATTACCCGCAACCTTGGAGTAAAAAATAAGTATGTATATTTCTACTCAAAAAATGTAATCCGGAAACAGGGTGTATGTTTCTTCCCAAAAGAAAAGAATTCGATTTCCTCAAAGTAAAAAAAAATTATAAATAAAATTTCCATAATTGTATGACAATGTTTTTTTTGACAATGACGTCACATCAGATGCGCGGAAGACAAACCGGAGCATATCAGCATTGTTTGACACTCTCCGGAAGTATAGTGCTCTAGACACTATAGAGGAAGAGTCAAAATATCAATTCTGCAGGAAATGGGGAGGGCCATAAACACGGTCGACAAATCAAAGCTTTCACTATGCGTTCATTAATAGGGAGTTCGGCGCGAGTTTTAAAATAAGATTTATTTATTATTGCAAACAAACATGGACGCTTCAGGATGAAAATTTCGCTAAAGCTTCATTTGCCAACCCTTTATCTTGTTCCCAACCGGTTTTGACGTAGACTCCTCCAACAACAAACGAAAACAATGCTGTGGTACATTATAACAGATAAGACGCTACATTTAAGCTATCTGCTTGACGAAATAGAGTAGATCGTGTACTGTTTCTGAGCTCTTATTGTAGGTACGTTCGATTCTAAATGAATATAATCCCGGTTGGCAATCGCGCCCTTTCTCGGCTTGCACATTGAAATATCAACCAATACTGTTTTTTCGACCTCAGCAGGACACGACCCTTGGCTCTTATCATAATTTAACGCAGTAGTTGCAACTAAACTCATCATCTTCTTGTACCCCAGTCGTTTACGCATTTTCGAATACTTTCCTTTTAACAAGATGACTTTCAGAAAACAAAAAAAATTGGAGAGTTTCCAATTCATAATGACGTTTGGAATTAATGCTCTAACGAGCCTAATGGTTACATTAATTTCAAGACAAACAATTGTTTACGGAGAGACGTCACGCATAAATCAATCTACTAGTCAGAAAAAGTAATCAATTTCATTTGCTCCTTGGGAACTGGGCGCGTGCGGTAATTCGTCAGCAAGGCATGACAGCAGTGGTTGATGGACTAGATCATTCCATGTCATTCATCACACTGTAGGATTACTGCTGAGTTGGACGTGAAAAGGATGAGGTAACGGTTACAGGCACACCAGCATAATAAAGGTGGAGACTAATCTAATGAAGTCTGTCTCTGATTCGGCAATAGGAGCAGCAGAGTGTTGAAATAAAAAGTGGATGTACTGCGAGTGAGAATGAGATGTGTTGATAAAAGGAAATGTTGGCGTTCAGATGGAATGGAAATGCGCTCTTATACCTTGCAAGCAAGCTAACTTTTTATTATATTTCATTTAATTAAAAAATGTCACCTTCCAGAAAAAAAAACTGAAAGAAAATGTGGCCCAAACCACTCTTCTCACAAAGGTCCAGGTCGAAGGTTGCGTTCGTATACCGCACTCGGTCGACCAGTGACTAACCTTGCGTTCTATGAGAGCTACCGGTTAACTAATTGTTACCGATGTCGTTCACTCGCTTCATCGGAAGCTCCACCCATCGGTCGCAATTTAAGCCGGTTGATTGAACCACGTGACATTTTTGACCGATAATATATTTTTCGCATGCGCGTATTCGTCTGCGCAAGTTTACGGTGATGAATCGAAAGCGTTCAATAAAGCATTGGTTGGTGAATAACCAATTAGTAACCGCTGACGTCATTTAGCTGTCATGTGATCAACCAGCTGGTAACTACCGGTCGCAGTATGCGAACGCAACCCAAAAGAGCAGGGGAAAAAAACGGGATCGTTTTAATTTGGTATTGCAATTGCAACAATATCTTCTAAAATACAAGATCAGCGTGACACCAAACATCTCTTAATTAAGTTGGTTGGGATGAGTTGTCTTGGACTTTATTTCTGCAGACAGATTTAAAGTGTCTCCAAACAGTTAACGTTTTATTTTAAGCAATTTCAACCTTTAAACTTAGACGTGTCACATTAAAATCTAAACGAATTCTAAATGAAGAATTACGTCGAGATAATATTCATCTTCTGGGTAATTTGGAAATGGGAAGAGCTAATAATGTAATTCTTCCCTTGGCCATTTTCAAATCGATTTCGAAACTGGGAGGCTTTAAACATAATCTTTGAAGCGAGACACGAATCTCCCAGGGCAACAAATTCGAAGAGATTTCAACAAAATGTGATCTTTTCCAGTCGAAGCATGTAGCCGGGGATTCTTTTCGAACCGTATCCATGCTCATTTGCTCTGTTCGGGGAAGGATACGTTCACCAAAATTGGCGTCATTAGTTTCCACGAATTGAACGTGTCCTTGTGCTTACTTGGCGACGCACGATGTCGTGAAGGTAGGAACGGAAGATGTTTTCTGACCGTGTTCGGCTTTAAATTTCTATTTCGATAATGGTGAATAAATTATTGAACAAAAAAAAGCCCGGCTCTTCTTCTATCGTACTGGGAGAGATTGGAATTCTGCGCCTTTTGGGAAAATAGAGCCGAAGGAGTTTTTTTTTTTTTTTTTTTGGAAAATTCTGCTTCTACACAACGGTGTACACAACTTGTGGATTCCCAAACCTTCTGACGGAAAGTTCATATGAATCATTAATAGATACGAGGAGTAGTTTCAGAGTTATTTAATATGAAAATCAAAGACTTCTTTCTTTTTTCCTCCGAGACATTTTTTCCCTTCCATCGCCTACATTTTTAGTTTTTTCTTTTCGATGTTTAGATTTTGAAAGGATTAATCTGTGACCGTAGCCCATTTTTCAAAATACGATTTTTTTTTACATTTGAAAAATCTAATTTAAACCGCAAAACCAAAGTTTTTTAGAATTAGGTGAACCATGCACCTACCACCCGTCCCCCAGATCCACTCACATACACATTGATTACAAGGTACTTTGAAATAAACACTAAAAAAATAATAAGTTTTGTTCTCCCTTATCTCATCTCGGTCCCTTTCTCTGTTCGATTCCCATTACTGTTGTACTGTGAGGGCCATTCTTCTCTATAAATATTGTAAATAAAACTTGGAAAAACTGTTAGATCAATTTTTGATCTAAGGCACAAAAATAGCATCTAGGCCTGCACAACCGCCAATAAATTGGACCACAAAATGATGGGAAAATAAAAATGTTTTGAAAACTTCGAAGAGACCTCCATCGGAAATCATTTCTATTTGCCTTTCTTAGAGTAAATAAAATAGTATTCATGTAATCCTCCTTTCTCTGAAGTTCGTTGAAATATGGAGCACATGACTGCATAAGTTTGTTTATTAATAAAAATGGAAAGGGGAGGGTAAACATTAAATCGGTTTGCAAACTAAAATAGCTGGCGCCAGAAAATTGTGCACGTTAGCGGTAGGAGTCCATTCTCTAGTATTTAAAAAAAAAAAAACATATATCAGAGATTCCCAAACTGGATGCTAATTGGACCCAGGGGCGGCAAATAGGGGGTTCAAGAGGGGGCGGTCGCACCCCCAATTTTTTTAAGCAGAATGATAGAAAATGGGTGAATTCAATTTATGTAAGTCGGAAATCAATGTTCATTAAAAAAAATCTCGCTGGTTCTCAGTAACTATTTGTTGAAACTCGACACATTCCCAGACTAGAAAAAGTGTTTTTCGTTATTTGGATGATGACTTAGAAATTCACGAAATCTTTTTCGGCCTTTTCATGGCTAAATATTTCATACTTGTGTGCCCAGTGTAACGATGGTATGTCCAATATGAGAGGCTCGTGCAAAGTGGTGTGGCTGCATGGTTTTCTCAAGAAAATTCCTTGATATTTTACACTCACTTTTACGCTCATTTTTTAAGTTTATATTTATTTAATGAGTGTACATCGCTTTCTTTTGCTAGAAACACGTTTCAGCTGCTCAATGCATTATCAGCTTTCATAGAAACTTCTTAAAAATGCATGTGCTTATTGAATAAAAAACGACAAAATACTCTTTATGGGACTCTATAATTATGCAATCTCGAAGTGACACAAGTTGGTCTTCAAAAGTTAAAACCATAAAAAGCTTTCTCTATAACTTCAAAGCAGTGATTTGACGACTGTGAGAATTATTGCAAAACGATTCTTTCAATGGTAAAAAAACTCATGCCCTTCAGTATGTATGACTTCGTTTGAATTTTTATTCAATTTGTTTCTGTTGTGGAAAGTGTTTTAAAAATGCTTTACTCTATCAAAACATCTTCAATCCGCCACACTTAATTTTCGGACTATTCAATCCACAGTTCAATCTACAATTGATCTGCGCGTTCATACTACCATAGTTAAATCTTCAATTGAAATTGAAAATATTTTACATAGATGCATATTTCAATCAATGGTGAAACGTTTTGAAAAAAATTCTTCCTCCGAGCCAATTTAAAAAAGGCGCTAAAAAAAGAAAAATCCACATGATGATGTGAAGTCAAACACTGATTTTTTAATATTTTGTACGAAGTAATACATTGTTTTTCGAATAAAATTAACACAAGATTTGATGATAATTATTTTTCTGCATGGTTGGCTCTATATTATCTGGATTGGATTTTTTGAAAACGAAAAATAAAATGTTTCAATTATAAGTAAAATTTTTAGCACTTGGCAAGAAAAATTACAGGCAATATACCGACAGACCAGTTATCACATCCAGAGACTGCAGTTCCGTCCTTGTTGTGGACCCTTCAGCCTGGAATAGTGAATAACAGATCTGGTGGTAGATGACATCTCATTGAAGCTGAAAGCGAAGACGAGACTAGATTATTCAATGATGAAAAATTAAGCTCCTTGCAATTTTTGAAGTTGCCTGTGTGATTTTGAAGAGCAAGACATAGTGTTTTCATAAATAACTTTGTTACTTCAATTATTTTTTTACTATTCCAATCAGCTCAGCTGGTAAAGAAAATCTTTTGTTAGGTTAGAGAAATATTTTCGAAGCACAATGGGCAAAAGAAAAAAAAAGAAATAAAAAACCTTTTCTATTTAGCTGTACTGGCAAAACAGCACGACACTGGGCACTGATAGTGAGACGATTCCCTGCTCTTCTGAATTCCAAAAAACATGCATTAAAACTTTTCCAAAAGGTATAAAAACTTCAGTATCGAGATGTTTTGTATGATAACTTATTAGAAAATGAATTAAAATTTTAATTGCTTCTAAGCACTAATTTTTATTCATATTAAAACGATTTTATGACCACTTCCTGTTAGCTAATGTGTGTTTGTTACCGCACTGTGGTAATACATATTTAAGAAACTCGACCCCCCAAATTAAAGGCTGAAATACCGCCCCTGATTGGACCCTGGGGTGCAACAGAGAGATAAGGTGTGCCTGGAGGAAT
The DNA here is from genome assembly GCF_026930045.1 of Uloborus diversus. Lineage (NCBI taxonomy): Eukaryota > Metazoa > Arthropoda > Arachnida > Araneae > Uloboridae > Uloborus > Uloborus diversus. Next base: position 96,159,893 of record NC_072734.1, read on the forward strand.
TCATGATATCAATTGTTTACCCTATGAAAACAAAAGTTGAGATAGATGCAAATGAAATACTTTGATGAAATTTGAGTAGTACTTTAAATTTTTATTTTCGTACCACTTCTGTGAATTCCTTCTTTAAAATCGTACAAATTTACACTTGCGTGCCTGCGTGTTTGTGCGTGTATATGTGTATTGTGTATGTTAGTGGAGGGGGAAACTAGAAAATAGTTTTATGTAGGCTTTTTTTTTCTCTTTCTCATCTGATAGAATCTGAGGTTCTGGATCCCCTGGAAAAATGTCGAAACTTGTAAAAACGTAGTTTTAGACAGTATTTTATGAAGTTACAAGAAAGAAAAATACAGGGAGCTCAGCAGAATTTTTTAGAAATTGAAGTCTCAAAAACACTAAAGGCTTTTTCCTTTTTCCTTTTTTTTTTTTTTTTTTTTTTTTTTTTGATGGAGTTTTATAGGCTTTCAAGTAGCTTGATATTCATCGCAACATTTTTTTTACCTTTCATATCTCTCTTATGACATGATATGTACGAGAAATAGACATTTAATTTATATTAACCTAATTAATCCCTCCTATTAACTGCTTCATAAAACCTCAATATCTAAAATTTCCTAAGTTAAAACATAAAAATTAGAAAATTCATTGGAAAAAATCCGCGTAAACGTGCCTCGGTCTACCCTTGTGAAGTTGATTAGAATACCAGATTTAAATGCTAGCCAAAATAAGGCGATTTCGGCTGTGACCAAAATCCGTTATAACCGAGTTTTAAGTCTCCATAAATGACTTGCAAATATTTATATAAAAAAAAGTATTCGGCTGCAGATTGTTATTTTGAATCCATTTTTTCATAAGACCGCTAGAGGTTTAAAAACCAAGAAATAAAAAGTTTACCTTCGTGCAGATTTTTTTTTTTTTTTTTTTGATAAAATTAGCTTTATTCAAGCGAAAAGTTGAAAACGAATGGCCCCGCTTGTAGGTGACGAAAGATGGCGTTTTAATTTCGCGAAATTACTGAAAGGCCCCAGATCCCTTCTTTGTACCACAACACTTACCTCTCTTCCTCCCTTCCCGATTTGTGTGGTATTATTTTCGTAACATTTTTATTTTTTCATAAACCAGAAACTGGAGCCACCCTTAAACTGAAAGTGGTGTAGCCATTTAGTTATCTTTTTTTTATTACTTAAAGCTATTTATGAATGCAAGATTATTTTTAAGATTATGAATACATTGTTTATGAATGAAAAAATTAAGAAAACAAAAGTTTTTGGCATTGAAGAATATTTTCTTCAAAAGATACACATTCTAGATAATGACCCTCATACAAAACCACAAATACATCAAGCGTTTGACAACAGTATATGCTTGAATTGCTAAGGATTTTGCATAACCATCACATTTTTTTTTTTGAGCAATCATATTGATTATTGTTCTCACTTGACGGTTTTGATGTTCCTATGATTTTATTTTTCCCCCGCCTCCCTCTGCAGCACCACCGTCGGCCGGCCGCCTCATGATGCTGCTCCTCCAGCGAAAACAGTATCCAGGTTGCGTCCATATCCTACACACACATGCAGGCCCGGGCTGGCCAGGTCGGCTAGTCGGCGATCGCCGAGGGCCCGCAAGCTAGGAAGGGCCCCCAAATGAAGCGAAAAAAAAAATCTGTAGCAAAAAATGATTTTACAATTCTGTGATTTCCTTGTAACTATTTCAATCTGTTTCCTTATACGTTTTGCCACGATCAGGGCCTGAATACTGAATAGACCAACTAGGCTGTGGTATAGGGCCCTTGCCTTTTAGGGGCCCCCAATGGCTAAAATTGTCTTAGCTAATGACTAAAAGTAAGATTTGACTGCATAGTGGCCCCAAAAAATCTTTGCTTAGAACCTTCCTATATCTTAATCAGGTCCTGTCCGGGATGCTTTTGATCACTCTTTCTAGTTTTATACAAATAGCACATTGGGCCTAATTAAAGCCAGGTAGGGCCCCGGGGTAAACATTAATTTTAGGTTAAGGACCCCTAGGGTTTTAATTTAGGAATCGCCTTCGGGCTCCAACAGAAATGTTCAACCTCCCTGCAAAAAATCATCAAGGCCCCTAACCGCCCACTGAATTGCCCTCCCTTCCCCCGCCCCCTCTCAAAAAAAGTTAAACGAGTGGTTGTTGTTTGTTTTTGTATGCTTCAATATTTCTACCTAAATTTTGAACTCATTTATTTAAATATTTTTACAAGTTTATTATTATTTTAAGGTTTTGAATAGTTATGTGGGACTTTAAATCCTGATTTTTTGGATGATCATTTTATTTATAAGTTATATAAGCAAGTAAACAAGTTTCTCATGACTTAATAGTATTCTAATAATAACTGTTCTCTGTAAATCTTGGTTTTGAAAAAAGTATTCACGTTGTATGGAATTCATATTGGTTTGGTAAATAATTTCGCTTTTTGTTCTGTATTTCTTAAAAGTTTGAGACATGTTTTTTCGATTTGAGGGTTTTCTTCCAAATATTTTATTTTCTATTGTCTGCTTGAAATTTTCGTTGAATTCATTTTTGTCTCATTAATTAGTTTTATTTCATTTATGTTGATGTTGGCGGTATTTAAAGTTATGTTCTGTAGTGAACCGAAATTCACAGAATTTTTGTTAACCTGAACTGGGGTCAAAACATTTTTTCGTGAAAATACTTCGACCAGTTTTCAAGGCATTTTCAGTTAATTTTTGAATGCTTTGAAGCCGTTAAGCATTTCTTCGTTTTTTCACAGTATCACTTATTCACGGTTGTTACGAATAACGGTTAATACGAACAAATTCGTGATTTTTTGACATTTCGTATTAACCGAGTTCAACTGTATTAACAAAGATCTATTTTAAAGTGCGGAATTTCAGAAGGAATACATAAAGGTATTTTTGAATTTCATTTTATTCCTCTATTAACCGGGATTAGAGATGTTATGTGCCTTTTATATAAGTTGAGACACAAAACATTAACATCAATCTTTTGATCAAGTTAAATTTTTGTTTTCACCCCTATAGAACTGATGAGACTATCATTAAGAGATTCAGGGGTGCCCAACCCCCCTAAGAGCAAGGGCGCACTTCCCTAAATATCACGAAGACCCCCCCCCCCCAAAGCAAGACCCACTCCCAGAACAGTGAAAAATACCTCTCAACCCCCCCCCCCCAAAACTTTTAGTGGCGCAGTCTGTGCCATGACCCCCCCCCCCCAGGTGGGCACCCCTGAAGAGAAATTTTAAAACTTTGCGGATGTTTCATGCTTTCCGTACATATATTTTTTTATATTACAGACTGAATAGTGTATAAAGTAAAAACTGAACGGGCATGAAGACAGCATTACATGATTGTAAGCTATAAGATACGAATTTGTAACTCAATTAAAAATTAAAATAGTTATTTACAAAACTAAATAGCCTGATGATGCTAAAAAGTTTTGAGACAGTTTGGAGCGAAAGAAGCATCAGGGCACGTTTAGAAGCAAGCCTGAATTTAAGAACGTGCGTAAAGGTGCTCAGATGTCAACGCGTAAACTTGTTCCGTTGCCAAGCTTGGATTTATTTTTAACGTGCAAAAAAAGTTAATAACATTTCAGTTCGTACAAATACAATTCTCAAAAAAGGATAAAATTCTGCTAATTTTTATATATTTGTTCTTTCTTACCTAAGTATTTTTTATTCAATAAGTTTCTAAACGTTCAACTCAAAATTTTCTCGACTTGGTAGAAAACCGATAATTCTTTCTGCATGCTAGACCGAAGCTCGACTGATGCACAAAACCTTGTGAGGATATTTGCTAGGGAGCAGCATCAATCTGTTATGACTGTTGGCCCTCCAGTTATATCAGGGCCGGATTACTAAATAGGCAAAGTAGGCAGTTGCCTATTGGCCCCGAGGTTCTGAAGGGCCCCGGAGAAATCTTAAAGTTGAAAATATGTAAGAAAAAAGTTATCTTTTCGTCAAAACAATTAAAGTTACAAAAAGCAATTTAAGGATGCCTTATAGTCACCTTTTTAAAACTTCAATAGTTGAAAAAAGTTCTCTTTTCGAGATTCCAACAAATAAAATTTTAACCAACAATCAGGCAGCTAAGTGCGTTTCTCCAAGTTTTTGTAGAATCAATAAGATGAGATAAGACAAGAACTGCGGAATATGGGTATAAATGGCCGTGTGAAAAAAACTGGAACACAAGAGAAATGCTGGTGTAATAAAAATTGGAGTAATCAAACTTAATGACTTGTTCAAGACCCAATGAATTCATGTAGATTGCTTTAGTACCCCATCTCCTTTGGCTTAAATCAGTAAATAAATGGGAAAATACATAAATTTAACTTAAGTTTTATTACTTAACGTATATCCAAAAAGAAAAAGCAAAAAGCAGTTTTTGAAACAATAATTTTCTTACATTTTCGGGGGAAGGGCCCCCAGAACCCCCACATCAGGGGGCCCCTTTCCAGTACCTAGCCGATCACCCCAAAAGGAGCCAGTCCGGGCCTGCACACATGCATACATACACATACCTACACAAACACACACACGCATACATATACACCTACACACATACATACATACACACACCTACACACACACGCATACATACACACCCATACACAAACGCATACATACACACACACGCATACTTACACACCCATACACAAACGCATACATACACACACACATAAACACACACTCATGCCTGCATTCAGACACAAGCACACACGCCTACATACATGTACTTGTGATTGCGAGAAACATAATTTGAATTCCAGATGTCAAAATTCATTTTTTTTTCCGGGCTGAATAAGCGTTATTTGTGAAAAACTTAAACTTACTTCCAATTTAAAAAACAATCTGCAGAAAATGAAATTTACTTCTTTAAGTTGAAGATATTTGATCAAATTCTGCAGGCCGATCTCTCAATGATCGGTTACAGGAGTACTCTTTTCTCGGGCAAAAATTTTCCTGGAATCTGCCTTATGAATGCGATCAACACTTTTATGTAGATACTCTTGGTCTATACAGATTATGTTTTCGGAATGCACTATATATATAGAAAAGAAGGCTGTTGGAAAATTTTTATTTTTATGCAAGATTTACTTATCTCAGCCAGCAGATGTGGGTATAAAATCTCCTAGTATATTGGATTTAGCGTTACTTGTGCGAAATTTTCGCGCAGTTAAACGGTTTATGCCCAACGGGTGATTGATGCTTGTGTAATATTTCCCCTCGAAGCTTCCCGCGATTGACTCTAAAAAGTTACTTGTTATGTGCACTTCAGCGTTACAGAGATTTTATTTTAAGGCGCTTTATGCCTACAGTTAAAGAACAACCATCGGACAATACTTGAAAAGGAGTGAAATTGAGGATGTTAATAAAATAACGAAATATATAGAATTACCGATTAAAATGAACCTTTGCCCAGGGCTTCAACCTTTGTTCAGGGTCCTTTCTAACCGTCTTCTGGTGGATTCATTAGAGTTTCTGCTTATTCGTTCTCATTTCACAGATGAAAATTGAAGTTTGAAAATAGGCTGCATTTGCAAAAGGTATAATTATACTTACAAACTTCTCCTAATAATAGGAGAGACTGGGGATACTTGATTCCTAGCGATAAATGATCCCACAGCCAAAAATGTACCAAAACCATTAAGTAGAGATTTGAAACCTGACAATAATGTTTAAGTTATACTTGTACATAAAAACTGGCAAAACTTAGTCTTTTTCAGCCATTTTGGTTTATCTCAGGAAATGATTGTCTGAATGAGTCAAGGAAAAGTTTTTTTGAGGAAAGCATTCTGAAATTTGCATTATCCGTTATATTCCACTTTAAAAAGAAATAGCGAAGTGTAATGTTAAAGTATAGACACTCTTTAATAATAGAGATATATTTTAGTAAACTGCCACTGATTGTTAATAATAGAACAAGTATGCTAGTAAAAATCTCATATTAGGGATACTTGATCCCTTCGTTTATAGGAATAGATGATCCCAGGGATCAAGTATCCCTATGACTATATAAACACAATGAAAGCAATATAATACTATTAAAAATTTATCTTATTAACAGGAGAGAATATGGCTTTTTCTCCTTTTAATAAGATAAAATTTACAAACTTAAAGGACCCCATTGATTGCCATAGCAACTGGGATATTTATAGCATCTCTTGCAAGTGTGGACTTGGTTACGTTGGACGGACTAAAGGTGCTCTCAAGCACCGTCTGAAAGAGCACGAAAACTATGTTAAACATAAAGAACTTGCTCGTTCTTCCATCGCTCAACATTGTTGGACTTCTGGTCACTGTTTTGATTTTTCATCTGCAAAGATTATTTGTAAATGTTTTTCGGTTTATGACTTCGATTTCTGGGAAGCTTACTACATTTGGAAAAATTTTCGTTCTCTTGTCAATGATTTTTCCAGCACTCCATTTTTTCATGATATTCGGAAGCAATTTCTGTAATTGCCTTTCCTGTTTCTTCGGTGTTTCGCACTCTTTTTGTCTCCTGGCTTCTGATTGATTGTCTCTCTCCCGACTTTGAGCCGGGAGTGTACACTGTACATGCTGTTCGCTGATTGGTTGTTTGATGTCTTGTTCCTGTATTCTTATTGGTTTGCCCTCTTTGGTATAAATACCGGTGTCCACTTGGTTGTTGTCAGTTCTCTCGCAACTGTTGGTTGTGATGGTGAGCTTTTTGCACTGATGAAGAGGCGCCATTGTAGCCTTGAAATAGCTATATGCTGTATTTTCTCCAATATTTGTGCTTTATTTACGTTGTTTTTTCACCTTAATAATAAATGAATTGTTTGCATTTATTATTTGACGTTTCAGGTTTTGAAAACATCTGCTGAGCTTTCTTTTCTTCTTTTATAAGTATACTGATATTTACATTTTTCTTCCCTCTTTTTCTAAATTAATTCAGTTGATAAAAATTAATTTTATTATTGCAAGACAAGAAGCAAATAAGTTGATTTTTGTGCTTAACATCCTATTTTTTTATTATTTGTTGTAATTTTTGCTTGCTGTTACATTACGCTACTGTAAAAAAAATGTTAGTTTTATTCATAAAATATATTGTTCACAACTGTATTGAAGAATAAGTAACTGATCAAAAGCCTCATAAGTTCATTAAAGTTGTGTACATTTTTTTACAAATTTCCTGGTTGAATTTCAAGCAGTGTTATTTCAAACAATGTTCACATTATTATAATCTAATAAAGAAAATTAGAAATAGTGTTATTGATTAGAAACATTATGTAGAAAACTAAAATACATAAGTAAATTGCTGATCTAATGAAAAGTTGATGGATTTTCTCAGTGGGATCAAGTCTCCCCCATGAAGGGATCATGTATCTTTGATGTGGGAATACATGATCCCTTAATAAAAATATTGAAAAAATTATTTTACCAAAACTATTTGTTTAATTTTAACTAAAAAAATTCTGTCTGCTAAAGGAAAAAAATTACCATTGTTCACGCATTTTTTTTTTTTAACCGATAGTTTGCAGCAGAAAAAAAAATTAAAAACTAAAGTGGGGGTCAAGTATCCGCAGTCTTCCCTAATATTTGAGGTTTCTATTTTTTTATAATAAATTTGTCGCCAAGTTGGCGATAAAACTTGGCGACCACAAGAGTCGCGATATATCGCCAAGTGTCCGCCAAATTATTACACCTTACAACACCACTTGTGTTTACGCCGAAATTAACAATGATTTCCTTCAAAAAAGGGGGAAAAGACCCCTTTAGAAACACTCGAATGCAACCAAAAAGGGAGGTGCACAGCTAGACCCCACTAGGAGTCTACGTACCGAATTTCAACTTTCTAGGACTTACCGTTCTTGAGTTATGCGACATACATACGTACATACAGATGTCACGAGAAAATTCGATGTAATTAACTCGGGAATCGTCATTATGGATATTTCACGTGTCTATACGTTCTTAGGCACTTATCCACGTGTGGTCGAGTCGAAAAAAAAAACTTAATATTCATTCGGGGGTGAGTAAAATGAAAATTAAAGTCGATTTTTGAGTGAATTTTTTCGCGAACACAATACTTCCTTTTTTGTAAAAGGAAGTAATAAAGAAGATCGGTTTTAATAATTTCAAAAATATTTAGGTGGAGGAATACCCTCATGAGTATTCTAATTTGCTTCAAATGTTAATGCTTTTAAAATTTGCACCTTTTTAGCGCCTCCAGAATTGTTAATAGCTTTTATAATGCTCCCATTCCCACCAAATAAATATAATAGCTATGAAGCTGTCGAAACTTGAAAAATATAGGAGAGTGCAATTTTCAAAAGATGGGGGGAAACGGTTGTCGTATTTGGATTCAGGGGGGTCATTTTACATAAGAATCAACAAGAATTATGACAGAAGCACTTTGAAAGTATATTTTGCCGCACAGTGCTACTTATACACAAACTATTGATACTGATTACAATCAAATGCAGAATGAATTGGTGGTAATTATTAAAATTCATAAAAAAAAAATTCTAAAATCTGATAAATGATAAGTATCATTTTTTGAGAAGGGAGTATTTTTTGCGGCCTTTAAAACGGCAATAAATTCGAATCTATACCACGATAACTTCTTCGTGCAAAAAAAGCATTGAACACTTTGGAACTTTGTTTTTACATTCGGAAAGCTCTTTAAAACCCTTTGTGGGTACGAACGTACGTACCTGCGAACGAAATTTGGTGAACATTCAACGCAAACTGTGTATTCGTATAAGTTAAATAGTTGTACATTATCTATTTTATTTTTGTAGAATAATCTCTAATTAATTGTTTTTTATTATGTTGTTTGTTTATATATTTGTTGTTGTTGTTTGTTTGTCTCTTATTTGTTTGTTTTTTACAAAGAGTTAAAAGCATGGTTTTAAAAAAATTTAACTATAGCGACTCCTAAAACTCACCTTCATTCCTTCAATGTTATTTCCACATTTTACTTTGGAAAAATGCCAAAGCTGCAAGCCATCACGAAAAACTATCGCGCCATTGATAATGTTTTGTCTGACATTGAAACAGTGTGCCATTTTCTGGATTTTCAGATTCCTCATTTTCAATGTCCCATATAAAACAAAAATAGCTTCAGTTGATAATTTTACTTGCTGTAATTCTACGTATCACTGAACAACGATGTTAAATATTTTCAAAAAGATATTAATCTTCATCGACTTTGGAAACGGAATAGAATAAATCCTAAAAATCATTTTTTGTTTTAAAATACTAGAACCGTAATTCATAATTTTATTTTAGTCATTTGCTTTGAAAGGTATTTACTTAGAAGAAGGATGAAATTTTATTACGTTTAATAGTGCAGAATGTTGGAACGATAACTTTTTTAATACTATACTTTATGTCTTATAATATAATTGCAACAGCATTGTCACAAAAAGATTCTCAGTACAACAATGATAGAAGAAAAATGTATTTATAACTTGAAAATACTAGTTCTGCTTTTTAGTCCCTGATTGTGATTTGGTTAGTCACAATTACTATTTTATTTTTTGACCAATCAAGATTGCTCTTTGATTTCACTTTATCGGGGCTTAGCATTTCTCAATTTGTTGTCTTTGTGATTGCTGGAGCAAGACACGGGAAATAAGCAAACGTACAATATGGCAGCGTTTGCCCTTAGACGAGTTCATTCATGTTTGAGTTGAAAGAGGAGGAATTCGTCCATTGGCACAATTAAAATAACCATGATTAGCGAATCAAACCGGCTTTACTCACCCTTATTTAAACAAATGGAATCTTTTAATCTGCCCCCCGTCGAAAGTCATATTGACAGAGTCTGACTATGAACATGTTTGAATATCATTTCCTATAGAATGACTAGGAGCTACCAGGTATCAAAAACTCAGAGTCTTCCAAGAAACCCATTTGTGCCTGTATCGTCTTTATAGAGCTGCGATTAACAGAGATATTTTTTATTAAAAATTCAACTATCTTCCTTTGAAATTTTGATTGCGAAAAAATTCTCGTACATTTAAAATTTCTGTATCAATAAAATCTCGAATCAGAGAATTTTTTTGCAAAGGACTGATTTTGTCCACTGCTTCTAAGCTACTTAAACTGGAGTTATTAGTGTTTTAGCTCGAATTCGAAAAGCCTTCCTCAAGTAATAGGTTTTTTCCTTTTGTCTTTTTTCCTCGCAAAAGTTATGTCTTTGTGTATGTATTTATTTATTTTAATTTATTTACTTATTTATTCATTCTTTTACTTATTTGTTCATTTATTAATTTTATTTCATTATGTATTTATTTGAAAATGATAAACCTTTTCGCGTGTTATTGATTGTGCTAATAAAATATCTGAAAAGATGCAAAAGAATGAAAATTAACTTTTGAATGAATTGTAACTTTTAGTATCATAAAATTATTAACCAGCAGTATAGCCCACACAAGTTTAAAATGAGGTGGGAAAATAGCGTTTCAACTTTAAAAAACTCAAAACTAATATCCTTGATTGGGGCAACTTAAATTTGTCAGAAATAATTTTGTTCTCTAGCAATCAAGACTGTTTATTTATTTCTCCTTGACGGTTTTTCACATAGGAAAGAGCAAGATCATATTTTTGGAGGAATTCTTTTACTAAGGTACTAAACAGAGCCATCTGTGCAGATCTAGTTTACTTTTATTTCATTAGAAACTATCTATCATTCCAAGTGTTCAGATTAGCATACAAACTTTGAATGTATTTCCTTTGATAAAGTTTTATACATACTTTCAAATGGTACAAGATTTGAAACGAAATGAAACTCCCATATGTAGAAATGAGCAATTTAATTATTTTAAAATAAAATTCGAGCTGTTTGGAAATTTTTTTAACTTTCCAAATAGCCGAACGGCAATAATCAGATATCAAAGTACCTTCTTGCCAAAACAATTCTAAAATGTAGACCATGGGTGCCCATATGTAAAATTATTTTAAAAAAAGGGGGCGACTCAAAAACCTTCCCCAATAGTTTACAGTTAAAGATAGAATTTTTTTTTTTAACTTTAAGCCAGGGGTTCTCAGAATAGGTTTCGCGGCAACCTGGGGTGCCGTAGGAAGATGAGAGGGGTTCTGCGAAATATCCGTGGAATCAAAATGCAGTGTGTCCGAGAAATCTTTGACACATTTCAAAAATTCGGTTAAAAAAATAAATGAGATAGGATGTAAAATTAAATTACATTTATTACCTCATATAGTAAAGTTTTTAAACGTATCAATACACCTCGATGTGGACCCCTTTCTTCGCACGAAGAATATCCATCCTATAATCAATTTCTGACCAAGTTCGTTGTAGCATTGGTTCTGTAACTTGTAAGATTGCAGCTGTAATGCGATGTTTAAGATCTGAAATATTGCGCACTTTGGTGGAATACACAGTGTCTTTGATGAATCCCCCCCCCCCCCCCAAAAAAAGCGGGGGCCACTGGATGGGACCATCTCGTCCGATCCACCTGTTTGGGAATTCTCGATTTAAAAATTCCCACACCCAATTTTGCATTGCAACGTTGCGGCCATTTTTGCATTTAAAAAAACACTTTACTATATGAGGTAATAAATGTAATTTAATTTTACTTTCTATCTCGTTTTTTTTTTTTTTTTTTTTTTTTTTTTTTTTTTTTTTTAACCGAATTTTTGGAATATGTCAAAGACTTCTCGGACACCCTGTACATGTAAGGTGAGTCCGCTAAATACTGCCCGGTTGACCAGTAAGGAAATCCACCATTTTTACTTCCTTTTACAAAAAAGGAAGTATTGTATTCGCGAAAAAATTTTCACTCAAAAAGCAGCCTTATTTCCATTTTTCTCACCCCCGAACGAATGTTGAGGTTTTTTTCCGACCCGACCAGACGTGGATTAGTGCCTAAAAACCTACAGACACCCGAAATATCCATTTTGACGACCCCAGAGTTAATTACAACGAATTTTCTCGTGACGTCTGTACAGGGGCGGCAAGCAGGGGGTCAAGAGGGGGCGGTCGCACCCCCAAATTTTTTGAGCAGAATGATAGAAAATGGGTGAATTCAATTTATGTAAGTCGGAAATCAATGTTCATTAAAGGAAATCACGCTGGTTCTCAGCAACTATTTGAAGAAACTTGACACATTCTCAGACTAGAAAAAGCGTTTTTCGTTATTTGGATGATGACTTAGAAATTCATGGAGTATTTTCGGCTTTTTCAGAACATAGAAAACAGATAGAGAACCATGGTTAATTTAAACTAAAGAATACATTGCCTCATATAGGCTAAATATTTCACACTTGTGAGCCCAGTGTAACGATGGTATGTCCAATATGAGAGGCTCGTGAAAAGTGGTGTAGCAGCATGGTTTTCACAAGAAAATTCCTTGATATTTTACATTCACTTTACGCTCATTTTTTAAGTTCCATATTTATTTAATGGGTGTTCATTGCTTTCTTCTGCTAGAAACACGTTACAGCTGCTCAATACATTATAATGCTTTCTTAGAAGCTTCTTAAAAATGCATGTGATTATTGAATAAAAAAAGACATATCAACCAAATACCTTTTATGGGGCTCTATAATTATGCAATGGTGGAGTGACACAAGATAATCTTCAAGAGTTAAAACGATAAAAACATTTCTCTATAACTTCAAAGCAGTGATTTGACTACTGGAAGAACTGTTGCAAAACAATTCTTTCAATGATGAAAAAGCTCATGCCCTTTAGCATGTATGACTTCGTTTGAATTTTTATCCAATTTGTTTGTACCGGGAAAAGATTTTTGAAAAATGCTTTACTCTATAAAAATCTTATATCTTCAATCCATCATGGATTATGGTTATTTGGATTGGATTTTGAAAACGAAAAATAAAATGTTTCAACTGTGAGTAAAATTTTTAGCATAAGGCAAGGAAAAATACAAGCAATATACCGACAGAATGGTTTTCACATCCAGAGACTGCAGTTTCGTCCTTGTTATGGACTTATATGTCTGGAATAGGGAATAACAGAGCTAGAGGCAGATGATAGCTCATTGAAGCTGAGAGCGCCGACATGACTAGATTATTCAATGATGAAAATTTTAAGTCCCTCACAGTTTTTGAAGTAGCTTTTAAAGTGATTTTGAAGAGCAAGATATAAAAAGTGTTTTAATACATAACTTTGCGTTACTTCAATTGTTTTTTAACTATTACAATCAGTTCAGCTAGTAGAGAAAGATTTTTTTTTATGTCTCAGGAGGTTAGAGAAATATTTTGGAAGCACAAAGGGAAAAAAAATTACCTTTTCCATTTAGCCGAACTGGCAAAACAGCACGACATTGGGCACTGATAGATTAGTAGCACGATTCCCTGCTCTTCCGAATTCCAAAATTCATGCATTATAACTTTTCCAAAAGGTATAAAACCTTTAGTAGCGAGATGTTTTGTATGATAACTTTTTAGTCAATGAACCAAAATTTTAATTGTTTCTAAACACTAATTTTATTCATACTAAACCGATTTTATGACAACTTCTTGTTATTCAATGTGTGTTTGGTTTCGCTTTGGGGCTATATACATTTAAGAAACTCGACCCCCCCCCCCCCAAATGAAATGGTGAAATGTCGCCCCTGCGTCTGTATGTACGTATGTATGTGCGTATGTGTGTATGTGTGTATGTGTCTTGCATAACTCAAAAACGGTATGTCCTAGAAAATTGAAATTTGGTACGTAGATTCCTAGTGGAGCCTAGTTGTGCACCTTCCCTTTTGGTTGCATTCGGATGTTCCTCACGTGATGCACACATCTGCTCGATTGATATAGTATAACAAAAATTCGCTAGATCCTCTTCCATCGTCATTAAATAGTCTAAGTAATGATAAAGCGTTATCAACAAATCATTTTTAACTACCAGGCAACAGTGCAACAGTTTAGCAAAATTTGTTGCAGAAGAGTAATGTCAAAACCAACTGATCCTATTTTACGGTAAATTTTATTTCTACGTGGTTTCCTCACGTGTAACTAGAATAAAAAAGTTGCTTACTGTTCTTGAAACTTAAATTAGTAGTAGACGAATTCAAAAAAGAAAATGTGGTTGTGTGCCGTCTTTTTTTCCCGAGATTTGATAAGTAAAGAGAAAAGTAGATTGTAGTACGATAAAATGGTTCGCCTTATCCGGCGTCCTTATAATGTAACACCGGAGTATTCCAGAGGAAGATACGATCCTTAGCTGCATATGCTGCACATGTGTGCATGAAGTATGATCAGGTGTAGGGGGGAACCCTGGAAAAAACGACTTATTAGTCGTTTACATGATAGATGTATTAAAGTGCCGTGAGAAAAATTAAAATCTTCAAAGAGTGCCGCGAGTCGAAAAAGTTTGAGAACCCCTGTTTTATGCTAATTACTAAGTGTATGAAAGAAGTACTAGATTCTCTAAGATTTTAATTTTTGTAATTTATACTGACTTTACTGTTACTGAGATCACTAAACACATTTTGACCGCTTACAGGAAATATATGTGTGGGTGTAAAAATACCTTTTTTTTTTCTTTTGAAGCTCTATTGAAACACAAATATCCCATTAGAAATGACAGGAAGCAGCTTTTGTTGACAATTGTTACAAAAAAGATTCAAAATTACGACAGAAAAAACAAAAACAGGCGTCACTAGTCCTATGTCAATGTCATCGCTTAAAACATACCGCATGAAAATATTCAAATAATTTCTCGTGTTATGATTTACATTGGTAGCAGAATTTTAGCGTCGAAAACCAAGATGGATGATATCGAAGCCCCTTAATAAACCCAGCTGTTTTACCAAAAAGTAATACACGAGTTCAAACAATATGTGACATAATTAATTCTGGTGTTAATTTCTTAAGAGAAGTCAAATCTTGGTAGTTAGGATGCCCTAAATATTTATACGAAATTAGTCAAACAATTTTTCTAAATTTTTTTTTTCGTCAGTTTTCTTTGAAAAAAAATTCAATAAAATAATATCATCTAATAAAAATGATTGTGTCATTCCATAGTGACTAATGTAACATTCGCAACTAATTTTATAACTGTACAAGGTGGCTATTTTTCATTTCTACTAAGAATTTGAAGCAAAATAATCGCAGATACGTATTTTTTTAGCAAAAAAGGCGTTGTGACTAAGTAACATTTTTGCAAGCCTGAGAAACAATACTTATGTTACGAAGCAAATTTTTCTGAAACGTAGGCAGATATTTAAAGTTAGCTGATATATTTATCAAAGGTAAACAGTCCATTCTGAAAAATAGGGGAGACCGGGGCAGATATTCTATAGGGGCAGGTATTCCAACGCGCCATAGTTTAAGGGTTTCTCGCTAGGTAGTGACGCTTACCGGACAGTGTGAAACTGCAGCACTGCGCACGCCTTCCACGTGATCCTCAGATCATCAGCTGTCTTTGTCTTGATAAGACGTCAACTTTTGCGGTTTTTCTCCTGGTGAGTAACTTTGCAAGACTTTACTTTTCATAAAAAAACGTGTATGATAATGTTTTTGTTTCATTGTCAGGACCTAACTTTAAACTATATTTCATTACGGTTCTGATGACGTGATTGCTTTGGCAAATAGTTTTCATTTGCATAATTAAATATTACAAAAAATATCAAATATGGCGTTGGGGCACGTATTCCAATTCAATACGGGGCATATTTTCTAATTGGAAAATGTGCCCCGGGCTCTCCATGAATGTTTTTTGTTTTTTCTTTTCTTTTTTACCGTTTAACGTTATATTTTTTGCCAATACAGTGTATAATTACTGCATAAAACCACAATTATAAATATTTAAAATTAAATTTTGGATAACTACTTAAATTATCAGATTTTTTTTTTTTTCAATAGTATCAAGTCATATCTGAAACTGAATTTCATTCTCCAATGTGATATATCAGATGGACTGAAAATGGTGCGCAATTACCGTAAGAAGTCAAGCCGAGGGAACTAATTACACACAAGCGCAAATAAATGCAGCGCTTGCAGCAATAAGAAATGGATGTAGTGTTAGGAAAGCTTCTAGAGACTTTAATATTAATACGAGAACATTAAATAACTACCGCCACAAGTTCATTAATGTTCAATTCACTCCAACTGAAGTGCCTCAAGTCGAAGTACCTCAAGTCGAAGTGCCTCAGACCGAAGTTTCACAAGCCGAAATGCCTCAAACCGAACTAC
The DNA here is from genome assembly GCF_026930045.1 of Uloborus diversus. Classification (NCBI taxonomy): domain Eukaryota; kingdom Metazoa; phylum Arthropoda; class Arachnida; order Araneae; family Uloboridae; genus Uloborus; species Uloborus diversus. Next base: position 96,176,046 of record NC_072734.1, read on the forward strand.
AGCAAGCCGAAGTGCCTCAAGCTGATGGCCCTCAAGTCGAAGTGCCACAAGCCGCAGTACCTCAAGCCGAAGTTTCTACAACCCAAATGCCACAAGTTGATGCATCGTCAGCACGAGTTCCTGCAGTTGAAATGGTCTCAACTGAAGGCTTGTCCCCATCTGTTCACAGACAGACCAGCTCCAGACGAAGTAAACAATGTATGCCCAACTACAAACACTTCTGACAATCGTCCAGCCAGTTCCTTTTCAATTATTCTCAATGAACCATGTCAACCACAATTAGGTAAATCTAAGGACATCCAAGGTGAGCCTAACCCACAACCATCTCGCTCGCCGATAGCTCTTTCTTTGTCTCAACAGTATTTTCCATCTCCCGAAGAAATTAGACCATTTGAAAAGGCTGCCCCGAGGAAAGGCACAGGCAAGGGGAGGAAAAAAACGAAAATCCGCCATTCTAACGAATACTCCTATCAAAAACGCTCTTCAAACAGAGCAAGAAGCAAAAAAAAAGAAAGAAAGAAAAACACTGTCATTTTGAAAAATGAAAAAGGAAAGCAAACTGTGAAGCCTCAGCTATTTGTTGATGAAAAAAGGGAGAAGAAGACATTTCGCCATCTTAAAAAAATTAAAACTAAATATGCCAATGTATCAAGTGAGGAAGAAGATGAAGACTGTGTTTACCTACACTGGTGTCCAAAAGTTAAGCATAATTCATAAAATGCAAGAAAAAACTAAATTTTCGTAAAATTATATAAAGTTACTTATGGAGATTCATTGGTTGAAGAAGAAACAATATGTTTATGCAAAATAGTATAGTCGATGGTGTCATGCGCGAATTATGTGCGCCTTTTGGGATGTGGATAAAACAGCTCGTACGCTTTAGAGAGTTCAGGCGCGTTTCATGCAATTGCTGTACCAAGAAACATTGGATCTGGTGAAACAGAATTAATAATGGCACAAAGACACCAATTGGACATGTTTGCGAAAGGAAGAATCGTTGGAATGCTAGAATCTGGACGATCACAAACTGAAGTGTCTCGTATTCTTAATGTGCCTCTGTGTGTAATCTCGAGACTGTGGCAGAGGTTTTCAAATACGGAAGATGTTACTCGCCGACCAGTACCAGGGGCCTTACAATGATTCTATCTAGAAGGGAGTCGTTAACGAGAAACCAGTGAGAAAACCAGTTTTTCGCCGTGCGTGACGTCACTTTCCGTGACGCACCATTTCTCCCTACCATGAAGCTATCCTAAACGTCTTGCTGCCGACTTTAGCTGCCGAGAAGGACCATTCTCGTTTTCACCCGGGTGGCAGGTGGTGAGTTGGCTTTCTCGGGAGGTGAGAAGTGCTTTCTAGTCAAGATGGCGGTGGCCAGAGAAGCGGTGGCTGTTTACACTTGCGTAGTGATGGAAATTTTACAATTGTGGGATTTCTAATGCTCGTAATTTTGCAAGAGGAAGAGTCTAGGAAATATTGCAGCCAAGTTACTTTTGATAATAGTAATATTATTATAGGAACATGGTTTTCATTAAACACTGACGCATTGTTTAAATCGGTTAGTAATTTAAATTAAATATCTTCGGTTTCAAAATATTATGAACATGTTTTTCGTTATAAAGTGGTACGAACATGTTTTTCTTAGGCTCATTCCCCGAATATGGATGTTTTTCAATGAACATTAATAATGATGAGGGCAAATAGATACACTTTTTAACAATTTCGATCGCAAGAAATGACTCATTTCTTGGTTTACATATTGGTGTTTCCGCCTTTAAATTACATGTTTTGATAGTTTTGACATGCATATTGCTGGATTCAATTTTGCGACGTTAAGCAACGTTGCTCTACAGATAGACGTTTTCTAATAATTGAGAATATTTTTACAGACCCCCCCCCCCTTTATTTTTTGTACATATAATTTTGTCTTAAAAAATAGTAGGGGGTCATTTTAATAGAACCTCAAGATCCTCAGAAATTTTTCACCAACCAAATATCTTTTAATTTTACATTTCATAAAATATCAAGCTTTATTTTTCGAATTAAATTGCATTCAGTTTTTTTTTTCCGCAGTAAGTTTACGCATTGTTTTGTTGTAACATCAGTACAAAATCAACGTGAAACACTTTTCATGTAATTAAATAAAAGAAATAAAGTTTAAAACCCACAGCACTTTTCATGTTAAGGTATAAGTTATACACTATTCTAGCCAAATTGATTTGCTGGACCACTGTTTTTTCATTAGAAGTAATGAGAAAGGGCATTGTAGTCCATTCAAAACGATCGTTTTTGAATTCCGCAGCTTTATTATTTATCCATTATTCTTCAAATTTGCATTAAATAAAAAAAAAAGCTTTTTTTCTTTTAAATATATTTCACTATGTCTATTTGAAAGTCCCTGATTGAGTAGATGGGAGTAAAGGCTATAACAGTAGCCTGACTAGCTCCCACCACTCAGAAAAGAGCTTAATTTAGGGCCAGTTTATAACATAAGATAGAATTAACAAAAAATAAATGCATAATCATACAAAGAACACATCAACATAAGCAATGCAATAAAGTACGTCCAATTTTATAACGGACCCAGATATACTATTACAAATATGCTACTTTATCCTAAATTGACTGCAGTAGAATTGAGTATAAAATTTTTTAGCCTTCTCTTAAACAAATTTCGATTATTAATGGTTTTTAAAAAATTGGGTAAGGTGTCCACAATCTTGGTCCGTAAGTGCTAATGCCGTAAAACAATAGATTTGTTTTTGCGTTAATAGGTGTAATGTTTTCACGGTTTCTAGTGGGGTAATAATGAACCAAAAAGATTCTGTCAAATGGTTCTTAACCTCTTAACTGCGTAGCCCGAGCTGAGCTCGGGGTGAGGTTTATGTGCCTTTAACTGTGTAGCCCGAGCCCCTTGAGTAGGGGCAGTGGACTTTCCTGCAGTACTCGAAGCAACTAACCGCGGGTGTCTTAAGATAAATTCCGAAAAAGGAGCAACCGCGAGTAGGTGGAGAGTCAGTTGTCGATCTAATTTATTTCCGCTCACTGGACAGGCGCACGTGTTCGAGAGCTGTTTGTAAGTTCATCCTAACGCTGCTTGAAATGGATGTCTACTCACAAATTGTGTATTTTTAGATTGAAATTAGGTACTAAAAATGAATATTCTCGCAAAATGCTGAAAATGAAGTTTCGATTATAATTAATTATCAAATACAAAAAGATCTGAATTAGAAATCTTAGTCTGAAATAAATATAAAAGTATAACTAGCGTGCCATCATAAAATCTTTATTAATCTGTTCAAATATAAATAACCTGTCAATTATGCTTTTTCAAAAATATCATAAATTTAATCTCTCTTATAAAATGAAAGCTCATGGCACTAACGTCCCTAGGAACTCTAAGTGACACTATTGTCCGATGGAATATGTACTTAATCTAATAATGTGGGTTATGTCATGTATCTTATTTCTTTATTATTAATTCTTTTCGATTTTTTGCGTTAAATCCGGAATTGAGAGGAAAATTTTCTTGTCACACAACACAGTTCCGTAAAATTAAATTTTTAATATTTGCAAAAAAAGATCATGTTTACAAGCGGTTTAAAATAATGAAATAAAAGCACCATTTTGGTTTTAAAAAAATGCAAAGTCCCCCCCCCCCCAAAAAAAAAATGCTGACATCTGTTTTGGAGTTACAAGCCCGTTTTTCAAAGCAAAAAGGTACGAGCTTATTGGTATAAAATGCATACTTTTCCATTAATTAAATTATTTTTTATGAAGTATGTAATACCATCACGAAACTCTTATGCTTTATCAACTCTTGAAGAGGAAGTATGAAAGGTTTTTAGAGCAAATTCAATGTGTTCAGAGTACTCCCCTAAACATTCGAGGTAATCTACAATACTTATCACTTAAAATTAATCCTGAACTTGGACTGATATTTGCAATTCAAGTCTTCTGAAATATATTTATTTACGAACTGTTACGACAAACCCCTCTCAAGATAAAATTCTAACTTGTTATACAGATATCTGTTTTGCGCTTTTCTTTTCTCTACAGAATGCCTTTCCGTCAAGCTCTTAATAAATTTCCTAGTATGAAATAAATAAATATCACAACAAAAAAGTAAATGGGGGAAAAAATCAACAACTTTGGAAACAGCACAAGTTTACCAAAAACTCCAGTTACATGTTTCGGGAAGGGGGAGGGGGGGGGGGCAAGGAAGACCTTTTTCATAGGAAAATTTTTTAAACTTAGATATGGACTTTATTGGATGTTCTGATTACCTTATAACATTCAAAGCTCACATCTTCTTATATTACAAGTTTCTCATTGCAATCCTCCTCTTCACTGCAATACTCTTCTGTCTGCACCTTTTTTTTTTGTTTTTTGCAAATTAGTGCTGTTTTAAACGATGTTAACCTTATTAATCACCTAGTGCTTCAAGTTTTTATTTAAAAATAGAAAAATATTACATATTGCACCTTTTATGCAAATGTTTTCAAAGGAAAATATTAATTATTTTAAGATGAAATTGCGAAACGCTTCTCATACATGTGGTAAAGCTCGAACTGAAAAAACTGCAGAGAAACATGATGCATTATTATATATGCAGGGTGTCTCGGTTAAATGTTTCAGAGCTCCTAGGAGGGGTGGGATGCATCCTGACGACTTGAAATTATATCACATTGCGGGGTCGGAAATTCTTTCTCTACCCGAGAAATTCGACATATGCCAGAAGTATTGTGCGAGTTTTGTTGGCAAAAAAAGAGCATTAAATTTAGATTTAAAATAAATATCTAGTACGTTTTTCTCAAATTTTGAGTTGTGTCACTTTCCTTGCAAGAGTGCGAGAGATAAAGATATAATTAGAGAGAACATAAGCAGCTGATGCACAAAAAAGTTGGAGATACCTGAGGGGAGGGGGTAGGTAGACGGTGCCTGTACAGTGTACAGGTGACTTTTTCTAAAATTTAATTTTAACGTTATTATTGATTAACAGACCTTTTCTCAAAATGTCCGGGTCACGACCTCAAATATTGGGACTAATGGTCATATGGTACTTCTTTTAATTCGATGCTACATTTTTTAATTTTTATAAAATAATAGGAACCTTTTCTTTTGAAAGAAAAGAGGGCAGTTGTCCCCCATACTAGTCGATTATAAATATATGTAAACAGAGAGAGAATCTAGTTGGACGTTTTTATTTTATTACAAAGAGTCAGATGAATATAAACTTGTGCGGCGTTTTAGTTTGTGTAAACTAAACGTAGTGCAAAAAAATCGTGGCATAACGTGAATCAATTAAATGTATCAATCTGCAATGATGTAGTTTAAGAGAACGAAGGGGAAGGGATGCTTCCCCCCGAAATATTTGAATTTCTATGGTAAAAATAATGCAAATTGTTACGTAAAATCGTTCAAAACCACCTTTACTTATGCTGTTGCTTTTTGTGGTCCCAAACCCCAAGTTGAGGCTAGTAGTTTTCCTTCTAATCAATATGTTCTTCCTGTTTTTCGTTTTTTTAAAAAAATAAGATTTAAAAAGTAGCAGTTATCACATCGGGTCACTTTTACTATTATAGAGTGACAAGGTAGAAAATATAACACATGTGTGTGAGCTCCTTGCACCCCAAAAAGATATCTATTCAGAAAGGCTTAGATTGCGATGCAGTCTTTTAGACTGCAGACACTCCCAAGAGAGATAGATGAATACGGAAACAGGTTCGCTGTCGTATCAGTGCATTCCATTAGCCCTTCTTTCTTTGCCACATACACAATTGTGGAATGCGAAGTTTTATAATAGCAAGATTCACTAACAGCTGGTGAATTTGAATAGAAAATCTTAAGTCAAAAAAATGTCAATAAATAAATAAATAAAATAATAATAAATTTAATCAATGATAAAAAAATTATTAAATAATACAGTAAAATCTCATTCAAGCGAAGACCTGTGCAAAGAAATTTCCATTTCAACGAAATAAATATTCAATCCCATTTTTATTTCTAGTATACATTCAACACAAGATGACTGGTTTTAGAAGAAATTGATCAGAGAATATTCTTACTTTTCATTCTGAAGCTGAAAAAGTAAAATATAGTTCTGCTATAGGAAAAAAATATTTAAACTCAGTGAAACATAGTAAAAGACTCTAGGTTTCACGAACAGACATTATGTTTATGAGACCTAAGGCAGTGCTTCTCAACCTTTTTTACTTCGCGGCACACTTAAGAAATTTCTAGATCAACGGGGCACACTGAACTTAATTTCGCAATGGTAATATAGAAATGCCTGGTAAAAAGACGTGGGGAGGGAGGGGGACTTTTTTTTCATATAAATAAAACAATTATAACTAACGTAGTGTATTAAAATTTATTTAGAAAGTAGAAATATTTCGAATGTATTGAGGTTGATAATGAACAACAAAACTACTTATATCAGATTTAACAGATAATTATACTTGATATGTTTCAAAGCAATTCAGTCAAGAATGTCATTAAAGTGACACTGCAGTTAAACGATTTATCAAAAAATGTTTCAAGAAAGAAGCAAGTAAGAAATTAAAACCAAGCACTCTAACTTCCGTTTGACACTAATGAGATACTTGAGCCTGCCTTGAGGAGCAAAGACGTTTGATGTTCGGCTCTATGCTGGATAGAGCTACACGAAGTTCTTGATCTAGGCTCTTTAGCGATGATCTCTTGCTGTTTTTTATAAGTGTGAGGGCTGAGAAGCTGAGTTCGCAAAGATATGTAGTTGAAAATGGCAGCAGCACATCAATAGCAAGAGAAGAGATGGTGGGATACTCATTTTTAACCAGCAACCAAAATTCGTCCAGAGGAACTTCGCTCAACTTAAGTTTAAGAGTACGGTCGCTCTTGAGGTCCATAAATTCTTCTCGCGCCTTCAAAGAAAGGTCTTTAACTGATGCATCCGCAGATGAAGAGAATGGATCGCGAATCCAGTCATACTGTTCTGTGTTAGTATTCTTGAAATAGTGCTTAAACTTGTCCTGAAGTATTACCAAATGTTCTGCCACCACATTCAGCAGCTTTTCTTCCATTCCATTTTCTCCACATACCATGTTGACTGTCCGTTTGAACATGTCCAATGAGCCACGCTGTACTTCTTCTTTCCACAGCTGAATTTTTGATTTGAATCCGTTCAGTTTGTCCATACATGTAACCAAATTCTCTCCTTGTCCTTGCATTTTCCGATTCAATTCGTTCAGGTGTTCGAAAATGTCAGCCATGTACGCTAGTTTAGCCAGCCAATATTTGTCTTGCAACAAACTGGCGTACTGCATTTCGTTTTTTAAAATCAAAAACTGTCGTACTTCGTCCCTCAATTCAAAAATTCTAGATAGTACCTTACCACGTGAAAGCCAGCGAATCTCTGTATGAAGAAGTAAGGAGTGGTGATCTGCGCCCATTTCTTCACAAAGTACGGAGAAAAGGCGAGAATTAAGCGGCCTCGATTTTATCAAATTCACGATTTTCACGACTTCAGCCAAAGCTGACTTCATCTCATCTGGTAAGTTCTTTGCCATGAGAGCTTCACGATGGAGGAAACAGTGTATGGTTTGAACACTTGGGTTACGATTTTTCACATTCGAAAGGAACCCTATGATAGATCCTGTCATTGCAGCAGCTCCGTCGGTGCAAACACTTGTGCAATTTTGCCACTGGATCCCGTTACTTTTCAGATATTCATCTGTAACGCGGAATATCTCTTCACCGGTTGCACGTTGAGGAAGTTCTTTGCAGAAAAGATAATGATCTTTAATGCGTCCGTCATCAACAAAGCGCACAATGGCTATGAGTTGTGCACAGCTTCCGATGTCGGTAGATTCATCAACTTGAAATGCAAATTTTCCAGCAACTCGTAATTTCTCTACCAATGTTGCTTCTATGTCACCCGACATGTCATCAATTCGTCTCCTGATAGTGTCGTCAGAAAGTGGCACTCGGACCACCTCCTTCTCTGCTCCGGGTCCTAGCATTCCCCGTACAATTTCTCTGCACGCTGGTAAAATAAGCGTTTCACCGATAGTGTGTGGATTTTTTGTTTTGGCAATTAACCGTGCAACATTATAGCTAACCTCTTGAGCCTTTTCAGAAACTTTTGCGCTGGCTTTCATGAAGGAACTTTGCTTCGAGTTCTCTTCCTGCAATCGTTTGAAGTAACCGATGTCTTTGCCTAGGTAAGAAGGATGTTTAGTAGACAGATGACGTTTTAATTTGCTAGGGACCATCGCTTCATTTGAAAGTTTCTCCCCGCAAATGAGACACTCAGGTCTTGGTGATTTTACATCTCCGATCCACGAAAAACCGAAAGCCAGGTATTCTTCCTTATACTGCCTTCTCAGCGACTTAGCCTTTTTACTTGGAGGTTCATCTGTATCAGTACATGCAGTCGCAGATTTAGCAGCTGATGAGCCTTCTCTAACCAAGAATTTTTCCATATCACATTCGTAATTAAAGCTGATGTTTTGCGCCAATCCGAATAAACACACTGAGCGTATGAAGACAAGCTAGAATATCACTGCTGATCGTTGAGCGAAAATAATTTGTGTCTAAAATAAGCCGAATAAATAATAATAATAAAAAAGCCAATAGCAAACATAAGTTTGAAAAAAAAAAATTTTTTTTTTCTTTTTTGCTGATTTGCTTTTTATAGATCCACAAAAAAATCTTCAAAAGCGATATATGTCTGATCGTTGGCGCCAACGTATGCAACCGATAAAAAAAAATATTCATTCGTCCTAGATTTTGTTTCTTTCAGTTTATTTATTTATTTCTTCTTTTCTTTTCTATTTTGCCAAAAGTCTCAGAATCGAGCTTTGAGAAACTACGATAAAATAAAATTGGTATCGGAACTGGAAAATAGGAAAACAAAAGCTAAAGCTGGGGCTAAAATTCTGGGCGGGAGGGCACAATCCCTGCCTGGGAGAGCGGGCGATACTCCCGTTTGCGAATGATTCAGAAAAAATTCTGTTTAATTGACTTCGTGGAAATTAGAATCCGTTTTCAAAAACTGAAAGTAAAAGGATCACAAGAAGTTTAAAAGAAGTGCGCAGCAAATCCCGCCTCTCCCCTTGTTGGGTATGTCTTATTGCACACGATCGACAGGGTGAACTGAGAAGTTACAGAACGATACAAACGCTACTCGATCGTAAAAAATGAAATACATCAAGGCTCTTTCTTTTTATATAACTCGAAAATACCGCGGCACACCGGGTTACTTGTCGCGGCGCACCAGTGTGCCGCGGCACACCGGTTGCGAAGCCCTGACCTAAGGAATAGTATTTCTTCCTCGTCAAAAGTATCATCACCTCACCAGTAAAAACTCGACCTGTTTCTTCACCTCAAAACATCTTTAATGTAAATTAAATTTCAAGTAAAGTTTATTTTAATATTTTTAGTTAAAAGTAAATGAGGTAATCCTGTATTGCGTTTTTTTTTTCAATGCGTTTCAAATCAATATGTGCTGAAAAATTCTTTTTTTTCTTCCTTTAACACATTTAGTTCTCTTATAATACTTTCCATAAAATTAAAAAAAAAAAAAATCTGTTCGGAGTATCCGAAGATTCGGACATGCAAGGTTCTACTGCATATAGTAAACAATCTAGAATGCAAAATAAGAAATAACAACGTCAAAAAGCACGATTGCAGACTACTGCAGACACGTGTTTCGGCGTTACAAGGAACGCCTTTTCAACGCAAAAGAAATGAGCTTATTGAGGAAAAGACATCGGAAAGCTCATTTTGTTTGCATTGAAAAAGGCGTTTCCTTGTAACGCCGAAGCACGTGTCTGGAGTAATCTGTAATTTGTTGTGCTTTTTTGACGTCGTGTCACTTCTTATTTTACTTTTTGACACAAAGGTATTTATTTAACTAATCTTGGATGTATTCAAAACGAAGCAATATTCCTACAATTCACGATATATTTTCAATAAATATGAACAAGAAAATTAAATGATGCTTTGATTATACACATAAATTGGATCGATATTAGGAGAAGAATACTTCTTATACGCTCTTTTCGCTATTCCCCTCCCCCTTTTATTCTCCTCCCTTTTAACAAATGTTGCAACCGAATCCAAGCAATTTAGTTTTTATCATGATCAAATTTTCACCGTCACTTGGGACGTTTAGCCATGAATATGAAAAATTAAGAAACAAGAACAAACTTTAATAGTTTGAAAGAAGAAAGGATAAAAATACAAAAATGTATGCTTTCCCCTCTTACTTATATATACACGTATAATATATGTGCATTAGTTTAAACATATACTAACACAACCCAGATCTTTTTCGAGTACTAATTCTAATCACAGAAACTAGATTCTAATGCTCGTTCAAGCACGAATTCCCACGTTGATTCTTCTACAATAGTTCAGGTTTTCTTTTGAAAGGGGATTAATTCTTTGCTCTTGCTTTTCATGGGTGCAATGTCTGACTGATAAGGTGTATGCTGGCTGTGCATGCGCACTTGACAGTAGCTACATTGTTGTATCTACAACGAGAAGACCTTCATTCTTTGTTGAACATTCGATGCATTTAGAACATTTTCTTCTTGGCGAATACTTATATGCGTCATAATGTCAGACGCAGATTATTCGAGCAACGACAGCTCTGATTATAGTATTTATTCTAATGACCAAGAATCTTCTGCTGAAGAAAACAGCGCAGATGCCAATTTAGCCAAATACCCCCCCCCCCCCCATCTCCGCCGAAAGAATACGTACTCCCACGACCCGACAACGATACTTGAGTCGCTAGTGACCATCTTTATTTTGGGCCCTCCCCTCCCCTGCTTGGTGGTTGGGTGGACCGGTACCACTAAGGAGAAAAAATTTGCCGGTCCTCAGGGTTTTTCCTCGTCCTCGATTTAAAATCTATATAAATAAAACAGTCAATATATATATACGTATGTGTGTGTGTATGGCGACCTATATAAATAAATCCACAGTTTACGTCGGATCTCGAACAATTTGGCAGGGAGGTACTTGAGCACCCAAGAAAGAACGTAAGGGGGTTTTCGAACGCGAAAAAAAAAAGAAAGAAAAACTAAACCGTTTGAATTCTAATAATAAGATCCAAAAATGGCGTTTTTCTATAATATGAGGGCAAAAAAAAAAAATGCTCACAAAAATTAGAATAAAATATCCATGGAAACCACTGATTTTTCTGCATCATTTGTTCCAATGTCCCAAGGTGATTAGAACGTGAGTTACAACTGTTTTTAACTAATTTCAATCTTAAGATGTAGGTAAGCCTTCAATTTGAAATTCGTTGCTGCTTACGGTCATTGTTGAACAATGATTTTATAAAAATTAGTAGCGTGACGAAAATCATTGAGAAGAGAGATCTGTTGCCGTTTTTTTTTCTCGAATATGAACAAAAAAATTCTACCTTTTGTTTTGAGGCTTTTTCAATAATTGGGGGATTTAAAAATTTTCTATTTTGGTAACTTTTTCTCGCTTCGTCAGGAAATTTTGAAGATTTTTAATATTATTTAGCCTGATCGTTTGACATAACTTTAATTTTCGAGGTAGATCGATTGAAGCCCGGGTGACGCAGCTATGAAATAAACAAATTAAAAATTCTTTATTTAAAAACAAATAAAGAAATAAATGTAAAAGTCTAATAATATCCTATGTAACGTTTTTTGCATGAATTTGGTGATTAATTTTCAAAATTGTCTGATTTTTCTCAAATGCTCACTTACTTATGGATAGTTGTTACAACAATTAGCTATCTACAACCTTTGCTATAAAATGTTTTGCAACAAATCTCTAATATGTAGTAAAAAAAAAACTCGACTGCCCACTAACTTTTTCCACAACAATCCGCAAGTCAAAAATTTCCCTTTTTTTTTGGAGAAAAAAAAAAACGAAAAAGAAAAGGAGAAAAAAGGGGGGGGGGATTCTCCGGTCAGATTAGATTTTTAGCAGATTTTTCAGGTTCTGCGAGTCATTTTCTTTCTTTTTTTTTTCATATAAAAAAATAATAATAAATAAGGCAAGAAAAAAAACTGACCGGTCCGGGAGTTCTTTTAAAAAGATGTTGCCGGCCCGCGGGTCAAAAAATGTTGAAAGAAAAATCAATTTAGTGCTTAGGTATAGCAGTCACTTGCGTAATCAGAATTACCATCTGGGAACTAGGCCGTAGCCTACTGTCCTGCTGTTGAAATGCTCCCAAGTGACTAAGATTTTGATTTAGCCAATGGCTAAATCCAGTGGCGCACATGGCAACCCCGCGGGGGGGGGGGCGCAAGAAGTATGAGGGCGTACGTTCAGAAAAATAAGCACTATGTTGAAATTTAAATCTTGCGGGGGAGGGGGGAGAGCATCAAAGTCTATCTACGCCCCTCTCCCCATATTTTAGTCGGATCCTGCATTTGATTTTGATTTCAGTTACAGTTGAGGGAAACCTAACCTGACAGCGTCGTGATGTTATCATTAGGATCTGCTCAGCCTTCAAAATGCTACCAGGTTAGGTTTACCCCATCTACAGTTACATTTTGTAAGCAAACTCTTCAATTGTAAGTTTGTAGACGTCGTTTCCGAATGACAATATAACATATACGAAGCATTCAAGTTTATCGTTTAAAAAAAATACAATCGCTATTGAATTTTTTGCCGGCTTGAAATTATTAATATAGAACAGGATAAATTATAAATGTTTCAGTCTGAATTTCATTGCTAGAAAACATTGGTTTTAAGTTGGTTGGAACCAAGGAAACAGTAGCACACCCAAGTAAATGGGTGTGACTCAAGCCATACGTGATGAAAGTTAATGCCCCAGCTTTTGGCTACAATATTAAAATTTATGCAGCAAAACTACAAACCGTTAGTTTGTAAAAAAATAACATTGCTTATCATAGTATAATTATGTAGCAAATACTAAGCTTCGCAGTTTTAATAAGCAATCTAATTATCCATAGAATATGAAGAACTTCATGTTAAAGTTTGAGGTAAGGGAAAGTTATTTCAACTTCCATCAATTTTTGTTCCTTTTTTAAAATCTTATTTTTTTAATTTTTAAATTAAATTGATTTAATTGCGCAGTTTTAAAAGTTGAACAGCAAATTTCAATAACTAAACTAGTTGATTAGCATTTACAAAATATATAACGTCTGTCTGAATATAAGTAAAGATTTCCGAATTTCGTAGTAAAATGCTTAGAGGTCCTTTTGAAGCTAGGAGAATTTCAAAATGGTTTCCAGAACAAACCTAAGAAAAGAAAGCCAAAATGAATACATTCCAGCTGTCATCGTCAACCTACCCCTTGCACCTCAGGGACAGGGTTCCCTCCCACTCTTTAGAAACCATCGCGCGCTGGATCCCCATAATGGATAGATTGATCAAGCAGAAGCTCCTTTGTAAAACGAAAGGAGTAGCAACCCAGGAGGTCCCGGAACCAAATGCATTGCTGGGAAGTGAACATTTCTCTTCAAAATGTTTACGCAAAAAAGGACCTTTTTTGGCGAAGAAGTTCTCACAGTAAAGAGGTTAAAAGTCCTTTTTTTTTTTTTGCTTTTCAAAGATAATCAAGAGAGAGTCCATCGTTTATTTTTTCAAAAATATACCAATTACTTACAGTTTTTTTTTAATTATTAAACAGATTCCACCTAAATATCTGGCTCATGAAAGTTCATGCCAAAAGAGAATTCTTTGGTGTACACGAAGATTAACAATCGCTAATTTCAAACCAAAGCAACCGTGCTTCGCAAATGCAAATCTGCATTACTAATTTTACGATACATAACCGTAAGGATGAGACTACATTATCAACAATTTAGGGAGGGGGGGGATAATCTTAAAACTAGACCATTGTCAAATTTTATTCGGTTACTTACCGTGAAAAGGTTTTGAAAGCTGATGTATAATAAACAAAAGGCAAACGAAAAGGCACTTGGCATTTTAAAGTATTGTTTCGAAGGAATATTTTTAAAAGAAAAAAATAAGCCAAAAATAAAATTAATAAAATGCGTAAACACAAAAGAAAAAAAAAGTTGGTTATGACATATCAAGAAATGTATCTGCCAATTTGTTTGGCCATTAGGTAACTCCTCGGATCCCGAAACGCCGTGGAATTAGAAGTTGCGGATCCCCATTGCTGTGGATGAAAAAACTCAATAAGTACGGGAAACCGCAAATGCCGTGGGAAACAGAGTTGCAAGCCTCTTTTGCCGTTGGAAAAAAGAACCCCAGTCCGACTGAAGAGATTCCTTTCCCGCGTCACGAGTAGTTCTCGGAACGCTGGAAAAAGAGACAAAATACTCACTCGATACAATGGTGGTAAGAGCAAATGGGAGGAACCGACTATTTTCTCGGTTGTTCTCGCTTCTCGTGAGGGAGAAAACGTCGTCACCAGAATGGGCCGTTACTTACGTTGTAGGGCCCCAGGTCGACCAAGAGTCACAACCGCAAGCCGAGATCGTTTTCTGGCAATTTCTGCACGACATCATAGGGACAGCTGTGCCAGAGAACTGGGTTTGGCGCTCAGTGCCGTCACAGGAATAACAATTTCGAGGCAAACTGTTTACAGGAGACTCAATCATGTCGGTCTGTATGCCAGAAGACCAGCAGTTTGCATTCCTCTCACATCAGCGCATAAACGCGCTCGTTTAAACTGGAGCTTGCAACATCGGCATTGGAGTCTAGGACAGTGGGCTAATGTGATGTTCAGTGATGAGTCCCGCTTTACTCTACAGAGTGATTCTCGTCAGGTAACAATCTGGAGAGAAAAGGGGACTCGTTTCCAACAGCAAAACATAAAAGAAATACATCACTTTGCGTCAGCAGGAGTAATGGTGTGGGCGGGCATGGCATTAATATTGGATGGCCGCACCGACCTCCATATTTTTGAAACAGGCTCAGTCACTGGTCAAAGATACAGAGACGAGGTTCTTGAGCCTTATGTTCGCTTGTTTCGAGGTGCTGTTGGTCCTGAATCCATATTCTTGGACGATAACGCGCCATGTCACCGAACAGCTGTGGTCGATGACTTCCTCGAATCAGAAAATATCCAACGAATGACGTGGCCTGCGAACTACCTTGATCTGAACCCTATCTCGCATGTCTGGGATATGCTCGGGAGACAACTTGCAGTCCGTTTGCCACCGCCAAGCTCCGCTCCGGAACTAAAAAGAGCTCTCCAGCATGCTTGGAACTGTTTAAGCCCACAACTCATCCACCATCTCATAGAAAGTATGAGTAATCGTTGTGCAGCGTGCCTGGCAGTCAGAGGTGGCCATACACACTATTGAACTTCAGCATTATCTTTCAAAGAAAAATTTTTGTGCAAAGAGTAAACTCATATGTCTAATTTTCATTTAAACTATTTTTTGGGATGATAAAAGTAAATATTACCGGTTTTTTTGAGTAGTTTCCTTATTTTGTAACCGTGTTGCACTCGCATATCATGTTTCCCCCTATTTCGATGTATATTTCTTACATTGCTCACATAAATAACAATTATGCTTAACCTTTGGACACCAGTGTATATTGCTTTGACACTTTTTCTAACTCAAAGCCAAAAGAAAGAGGATCCAGTGTATTCGTTGCAAGAAATGGGCTCACGTAGCGTGCGTCAAAAAAGAAAACTCTTTGTTTTTTGTTTGCATTAACTGTCACAGTGATATGGAAGGTGACTCTGACTAACTTTACTTATTGTTATAATACATTTTAATGTAATAAATTATTAAGAATGTACCCATTGCACTTACTAATGAATTAGAATATAAATTTTACGTTACACTCTATGTTTATTTTACCTTTATTATAGACCATTTAAACTAATTGGAAAACTTGCCCCGACCCAATTTTATAAGTTAGAAAACGGGGTTGGTTTTCCACTGTGACTTGGTAACAAATATATATTTATTTCTTTGAAGTTTTTTTAATTTTTTACGTTTTAGTAATTTTAATACTTAGCTTAAAGTACGAGAATTCAAGGCGTAATCAAAACTTAACAAAATGTTTAAATGAAAAACTTAAAAAAAATAAAACAAAAAAAAGTAGGAAAACCTGCCCCGGTCTCCCCTATACAACTTATTTATTACAGCTGAGTTTCTTTTGGCCATTAGTGGTACTTTTATGAAAGACTGAGTGCGACTAACTTAACGTGACTAACGTAACCATCGAATAACAAGCAATGCATACTTATGAAAAACTTTTTGTAATTGATCTCTCACACTTACATTATTTTTACACTTTTTAGGAATTTTTTTTATGTTGCATTATGGTTGTTTCTTTACTTTTTTTCAATATTAGTGTTAGAAATTGAATGGAAGGATTCAGTTTAATTAACTGAATCTGAATGCGCCGAAAAAAAACTGCTTTTACTAACTGAATAACTTTATTTTAGGGCTAATTAAATCCTAAATATCTCTGTTTTAAAAAGTTAACTTTACACAAGTTGATAGTTTCACCAAATTCTAGTATTCTGCCAATATAAACAGTCATCGTCATATGAAACACCGTAGTACTTTTCAACGACAAATTATTCTTGAAGGTTTACTGATTCATCGAACGAATAGTGTTGTATATCCTGAATTAAAATGCAATATTGAAAAAAATGTTCAAACATTTTTGCAGAATGCATTTTATTTCCAGATATCACCGCAAATGCTTCTGGAATGACCCAATTACATAAATTTATAATACTATTAATAAATCAAAAATGAAAGGTTTCAAATATTAAATTTTCTACTCATGTCGTCGCAGTATTTGAAATGAATTAAAAAGATACAGTTTACAATTGACGTCCACTTAGTAGAACAGGGAAGGTAAAATTTGGGGCATTTAATCTTTATAAGAAACGTAAATTGCAAGTTTTCTCTACTCCTGGAAAACTAATCAAATGCTTATTTCTCCAAACTCATGTCCTTGATTCTACCTCTCTCAATATTTAACAAGCACAAACTTGAAAGATGCTTTTGATTCATGGTACTTCTCACCCATGTTTTGACCCACCTGAGAGTACTAAACTATCGTTCAGCAGTGCATGTTGTTGGATCAATCGTCATATAGTTATCTGAATCGAAGGGTTAAATTTAATTTCCGAAAGAAGATAGATGAGTTTTATCCTCTGCTTAGAGTCCTTGTTTTTCCGTACATCGTACCAGATTCTTCTGCTTCAAATTTTTCAAACTCAAAAAATTGATACAAGTCCTTCATTGCTTTGATCAAAGCGGATTTTTCCATAGTTTTTATCATGTAGGGATGAATAAAAATTGCTTTAAATTGGTGTCTCATTACAATTTGAAAATCTCGATTCAAGTGACATAATAAAGAAGTCCAAGTAAGGAGTTAATAGAACAGTTCTGTAATAATCAAAAAGGGGACCGCAAGAATGTTAGATCGGTGAATTTGCCGTGTAAATGTTCTGGGAATTTTAATATTTATATCCAGGTAATTATATAAAACTTTTACTTTTATGAAAATTTCATTAAATTCTTCATTTAATTCCTTCCTGTGCTTGCACAACACTTCCAGAAATTCATTCTTTATGTGTTGGCGCCAGGCAAGTAATTCAAAGTCGACATATTGTAATTTATTCACACTTAGTTAGAAGTAAAATACCTAGTTCTTACTTCTAATTAAATTTCATTCTGAAAGCAATTTCAGTGCAGATTAGAGCGATTAAAAGTTGACATTATAAATGGCTGGAAAAGAAATGTTTTTATATTTTTGCCGAAAAAATACTTAAAAAAAGGAAGTATTAATGTCTAATGGGGCTCGAACCCCCACTTCCCCCCCTCCCCCATTACCACCCTCTTATGGGTGCCCATGATGTAGATTTATGTAAGGAACATGTACTCATTAAAAATTTTTGCTTCATAACAAATTTTTGCACAGAAAGGTTGCTGCGGGTGAAAAAAAATTTTGAAATTGCAAAAGATTTTTGGACGACAACGAAAGCTATTTTTCGTTTACTTCGCAAATTTGCCGATGTCTTCATTTCACGAAAATAAATGCATTTTCAGTATTAAAAATATACGTTATTTATACAAGGTATATATCTTTTTCTTTCTTTCTTTCTTTTTTTTTTTTTTTTTTTAAAGACTAAACAAGCTTTGAGTAAGTTAACACAAACTTTCGCACTTGAAATCGTGCCAAAATCTGTTCACCAAATTCTTCGACAAGTTAAGTGTTTTAATATATATTCATCTCGATTTCTACAATAATCGTCTGGCAAAAGAGCAGAGAAATCCATTTCGGCGGATTTCATTATCCGCAACCATGGCGAATAATCCGCTTTCTTGGTTATGATCACCAATTTCTCCGCAACGCTATTTTCTGGAGTAGAGCAGATTTTCTTTCATTATCCCGATACTTTATGGGGCTCGGTATGAAGCTTTTCGTCTTAGCTTTCATTCATTATTTTTCGTGTAATAAATGTCATCCCAAAGAGGATGGTAAGATGGTAACCATGACAACAGCTAGATGCCTATCTTCAATTATCCTTTTGTAACTTCGAGCTCCATTAAGTTGTTGTACAAGCATATTTGACGGTAAAGATATGACATCAAAACTAATCCGTGGTCTAGATTTTATTTGATATGCTTTGACGATGGGAGATTGAATTGTTAAACTGAAGTAGGAAAAAAGGCTTTGCATTTTTTTGAATTTTGTTACATTCTTGTATTTCAATGTCAGTGAAGAATAAGATTGCTTTTATTCATTTATACCAGTGGTGCCCAGCCTTTTTTTACTAGAGTGCCACACGATGATTCTCGCCGGTCAGTCAACAGTCAGAATAAGTTTTTGTTTTCAAAATATCTAACATTTCTCCAAATAACTTAGTAAAGCATGGAAAAGGAAAGAAAACTACAAACCAAGGATTGGGTTTTTTCCGAAAGTTTTAAAGTATTTTTATTTTTCAAAGAAAACGTTAAAAAACGTAGGATTTAACCTTTTTTAAAAAACAGTTATTTCAATCGGTGCGCAGATTCAATTTCATTTTTTACGCTTCTGCATATGACTTAACTGATGCCATTAGCCCGAAGCGCAATATTTAATTCGCTTCTTTAATTACATGTACTGGAAACCATATGGTTGATAGCAAGCGTAGAGCTCAATTATTTAATTCTTTTGTTAATTATCATATCATGGAAACGCGGTAGACAGCAAACATAAGCATATAGTGCGCCAGTGGAGTAGCGCGCCAAAGTACATCTTCAAGTGCAATTCAGAAATTATGCGAAATTGACCAAATCCGAAATATCCAAAGACGAAGTTTCAGACGATTTTGGATGATGAGGGAGGTGAATTCTGCACTCTTTCGCGAAAATATGTAGAGATTGAAGTCACTAAACTAAAAATAATTTAAAGGACGTTGGGGGATCAGACACTGTGGCATGAGAGGGGGACTGCTGCAGCCCTATAGCCCTACTCTTGGATTCGACATTGCGCTCAAGTTATGATGCTGTTCAAAATGATCTAATTTTTCCCCTATGTATTTTAATTTTCAAACTATGCAATGCTTTTTTTTTTGAAAGTAAGGGGTAATGTCGCGACCCCCTTGGGGGGTCGCGACCCACAGGTTGGGAGACCCTGCACTAGGGGGACTAATAATCAGTAATTTAGTCTACCGCAAGTAACTTAATAATCCTAAAGATATGAACTCTCTCAATAAGATTGAGATAATAAACTCTCTCAACAAGATTGCGAAATTTACCTTCTTATAGTCATAATAACCAAGTCAATGAAAATTAACTAAAAAGTGTAAAATAAAAAATAATTATTAAATAAAAACAGAAATCCCGACTGCGTAATAACCAAAAAAGTCGGGGTTTCTATTTTTATTTAGTAATTATTTTTTTACCTTATCGCCGAAGTAAAACCGTACAGGTAACATTAGAAACATTATTTTAATAAATTGCTTGATTAACTCACATTCGTTTATTATACAGGCTACTATACATAGCATAAAATTGAGAAGCAATATTAATTAAATTAGAATTCGAACGAGAAAATGAAAATAAAATATGGGTGATTTACTCCAACACCAGCTCAATTCGTAAACTTTTATCCGCTAATAATAAAACAATACTGCTACTGTAAAACAGAAAACAAAAATGAAGTCGTGTACCTAATGTTATTCATTCGAGAATTTTTTTTAATTTTTAATTTGACTGGGCAGAGTGGAAAATATTTTATGTGTGTCCTGATTTTTTAATGGATTGAGCTGGTTTTAATATAACTTTACTCCGGAGAGATAGCGGATGAACTGGAAGTGAAAATATGACACTTCATTTTGTAATAGGTAGGACCAGTGAGAACGCGCAAGCAGTGAAGTTCTTACTGCTCGTGCGATCTTACTTAACGTATCTATTACAAAATGAAGTGATCCGTTTGCGCTTCCAGTTCACCCGCCTTCTCCCCGCAGTCAATATACACTAAACGCTCCACTTAAGGATCTCATTTTGCTATTAGGGGTGATATTTTAAGCTGTTAGACTGTTAAATATTTTAATAGTATTTGATGAAGCTAGTTACAGTTGCTAATGTTAGAGAATGATATCATTTGTAAAATACATGGACCAATATTCCTTTTGCAGATCACGAGTTCCTGTACAGGGATGCTGACGGGGCGGCAACTATTTACGATGCCGAAACGCTCAAAAGAACCGTCATCATGCCCAACACCACATTCGTAAGTGAAATTCTGTACCCTCACACGCAACTGCGTCTGTGCGTATTCATTGCGTTCTTGCGGTTCAAGTAAAAACTTTTCAAAACGTAAAATTCTTCACCCACTACTGTTGAAATTCTTTTTTACAGGGTGGCGCAAAAGTAATGTCATAATTTGAATTGACCGCCATTTTTGCAGATGGCGCCACATGTCATTGTTCTTTGTTATTTATGATGTAGATATATAGTATATTGAATTAGTTGTCAACAAGCCATGGAGCGATACATGCCTCGAAAACGTGGATTTATTGTTACTGCTTTTTTGACAAATTTTAAGTCTGTTGTTATAATGCAACACGAATTTCGTCGTCGTTTTCCTTGTCGTCGTGTTCCATGTGCTCAAACAATTAAGGGGTTTACCACAGCAAACCACGTACCTTGGAAGTCTTGAAAGCTAACATTGAAGAAAAAATCGCTAAGTTGGAGCCAGATGTTTTGCGAACAAAAATTGAAAGTGCCATAATACGAGCGCAATTATGCATCAACTCGGAAGGTAGCCATTTGAGCGAAATAATTTTTTCCCCGTAATGTCACCAATTTTACTTTCAAATAAACTTTGATGAAAACAGAGGGGGGTTTTTTTCATTTATAACAAAATGGCAGCCAATTTAAATAATGACATTACTTTTGCGCCACCTTGCATTTCAATTATTTTGTTTGAATACTCAAAATACGTATTAAATAGGAGCTGCCCGATGGGAGGTCACCATGACCTTCCAAAAATTTCCTTATTTGGCAATTTTGTCTGACGGTTCGGCAAAATTATCATCTTTCGGCGAAATGTTGAGGCAAAATCATCATCATACGGCAAAATTTGGTGTTTCATCCGTCAAATGAGGAATTTCCGTTCTCACAAAAAATTGAGTTCGATGCGCCCCTGTTATTATATGTAAGTAATTTACTAGAAGGAAGTGTAAAAAACTAAGATTTATTGTCTTTCTTATACGCACGCGCAAGCCCGTGTATACACGTGACGGATAAGCGTCAACTCTTACGCGCGAGCATGTGAGAGTTGAAGCCTGATTTTACAAACCTCTAACTTACTAACACTCATGACAAATTTAGCGAGAATAATATAATATAGCGAAAAAGTTTAGTCTAATCAAAATTCATATTCTGAATTTTTCTTTCTTTGATTTATTACTTTTTTTTTAATAAGAATGTTCAACTAGTTAAATTTTTAATTTCTCAGAGACAAATGAATGTGCACCAGTACAGTCTTTCACCAGACAGGAGATATATCTTGTTAGCTGTTGATCATAAAAAAGTAAGTATTATACACTCCATTTCTTGAACTGAAAACCTTATTAATACTATTTTTAAACGTTTTTAAATTTCTTTATAGATGTACAGGCATTCCTTTCTAGCAAAATACAGAATTTATAATATTAGTAACGAGTAAGTATAGATCACTTTTCTATTTTTACGTTACGCTGAATTAAGTATAGCTTTGTAGTCTATTGTTCTAATAAAGCTATCGACAATCATGTTTACCTATTAATTTTCATCTAGTTCTTATTTTTTAAGTTAAGACGTAATTTATTTCTAGGGTTAGTATTACCAGAGGTTGCTTCGTACAGTGGCACACAGGCCACACATGACCCGCCGACAGTCATGTTGTGGTCTTCGGTGCTTGCTCAAAAAAGAATCCAAAATCATCAAGCAAGTCATTAAAAAATCTCTATTTTTTTTCTTAACTTAATTTTCACAACTTAATATTCACCGGCCTGATAAATTGTTGGTAATAGCAAATTAGACATCATGCAGGAGGCGGTGACCAAATACTATTCTTCGATACCTGAAGTTCGAATTTGAAAACCGATTTTAGGATTTTAAAAAATATTATGTGCTTTCGGAACAGATGTAGACGTGCACGTATTACCAGAAGAGTTAAAGTTAAAACATTGTGTTAAGAAATTCCATCAAGTTCATTTGGATGAATACTATGCCGTATATTTGGAATGACAGTGCCTGATAACTGATTAGGCCAACTAGGCCGTGGCCTAGGGTCCCGCTTTTTAGGGAACTCTAAATGGCTGAAAATGCTTTATCTATTATATATAAGGTTTTACGGGGGGGGGCGAAAAGTGTTTTATCTTGGGTCACTCGGTATTTTAATCGAACTCTGGACTAAGATGAATACTCTTCGTCACCAGCACAGCCAAAATTTACCTTCTGAAAGGGAAAGGTTGTTACGCTTCATACGAGTATGGAACCTACCGTTTAAGGATTCGCAATATGCGTTCAATTCTGGATGGTTTCATCCCCCCCCCCTCCTAACTGTCTCACTGCCCTGAGTTCAACAAACATGATTTATCAATGACTACGCTATTTGGAAGCACTTATGCATGTGAGCTGCTCCATAGGAGCACATCAAATCGCAACTTAAAGCACGAATTATTACCATACTGATACTATATGGACCCCAACTGTACCGGTTCTGTAGTTTCTTATGAGAAATATGGGAAAAGGTTTTCCATCACTCAGTTTTGTCTACCAGTGCAGTATATAGTCAAACAGATGAATATCCATACACTGCCGTGAGCAGGTAAAAGGCAGTAACTGCAAGTATTTCATTTTTGTCATCTATTGTACGTCAGCTCTATCGTAAAAATTTGCTTATTTGGTTTCTGCTTAAAAACCAACGCGAATAAAACGTCGATTTCCACCATTTACCTGTTGTTACTATTGATTCCAAAGCACATTTTTCCAACTATTTTGAAAACTCATTTCTGCAGATACTGCTGTTTACTTGCCCACGGCAGTATGCACCCGTTAGACTCTCAAGTAAACTTAACTCTTTCGTGTATTTTATTTTAATTGTTATGTGTTGATCATAAAAATATTTCATAAATTATTTGCAGACACGTTGTTCCTCTTCTTCGGGACGATTCCAATGCTATGCTCCAATTTGCTCAATGGGGACGAGGTGGGAGTCAGCTGGTAGGTATTCTTTTCTTTCAGTAATTGAACCAATCGGGATTCGAATGCGATTTCAGTTGCTTAATTTTATAGGATAACGGCCCCAGTAACAGACAAGGGTCCAGTAACAGACAGTCATAAGTTTAGATTTAAATAATAAGAATTTTAGGCTGGTAAAGCTGATGTTGCTGTGGTCCATGAATACGGTACAACCATCTAGTGTTTATGAGAGTGAAGTTTATGAGTCAGTTGGTATTTACAAGACAGTGGTGAAACGTTATGAACAGACACCCCGAGGTCAGCAGTGTTTCATGTTCATTTGAATTTAATAAGGCTTTAGTTCTAAAAATGAAGAACTTTTGTACATTTCGAAGAAGAAAGGGAATTAATCCATTACTCATCCTTTCTTCATATTATCTGTTACTTGGTATCATCAGATTTGTCGGTGTCTGTTACTGGGGGTCGGACCTTTTCTCAAAATTGAGCAAATAAAAATAGAATTTACTAATTCAGAGGATCGAGAAGCAGCCAAACGTTAGATGAGATGTAGTTGCAAGACAGAAAAATAGCTTCAAAAGTCTAAATACATTAAAAGGCTCAGAAAATTAAGTTAACCTGAGAGCGATGTCCTTAAGTATGTCTGTTGCTGATGCCGTTACCCTACATATTTTTTCGTTTTCTTTAAGCAAAGAGGACTGTTGTCGTTATGTAAAGTTCCAAAAAGTTTTTATATTCTAGTCAAAAATATTCTATGTTTCTAATATTTATTGGTATTGAAATAGTGTGTGTTTAAAGCATCAAACCGGATGGTTTTTTTTTCTATCACTTATTTTTATTAATATTTTAGGTATTTGTTAAAGACAGCAACATGTACTATATGCCACAATTCAGTGCCCTCACATTACCAAGGCCTTTAACGTCAGATGGCATTGATGACGTAATACTCAACGGAATTCCTGATTGGGTGTATGAAGGTAATAAGAGCTTGTTTTTTCAGAAATTTATTTCATTAAATTTCATTATGTTTTAGTTTTTCGCAAGTACAGAAAACAGTTTTTAAAAGCAACAAATCAAGCAAGGTGTTGAATTTCCAATAAATTCTATGTGATTAGTAGCTTTACGACATCCAGACACTATTTCAAAATAGTATACTATTTTAAAATAGTAATATTTTAAAATAGTTTTTCGTCAACAAAAACTGCTGACTTTGTATTGTCAAATTCTTTTAACTGAGCTTAAAACCTCAATTTGTGCCACGTAGAGCTGACTGAAACTGAAATGTTTCCATAAGAAATAGTGTACATTAAAGCGTGAACTTGGATATTTCTAAAAGTTCTTGTGTAAGATACATGAAAGTTTGTAAAATGCAATATCTAAAACTTATATTTGCCTGTACTTGCTAAAAATCGCCCGTTTAAATCTAATGTAATTATGATTGAATCTTGATGACCTCCTTAGTTCTTTATGCATTCCTACTTCTGTTTAATAAATACCGAACATGTTACAGTAAAAGATGGCACAGCAAATTTAAATCCCCATCTGTTTTTTATACAAAGCACAACAATATAGTTTGTATAACAAACGATTCACCACTCCGGTTATCTTGTTACTCAATAAATGGCGCTACTTAAACTACATAAAGAAATGAATTTATTAACGCTATCCATTAACTCGATCAAATTTTATTTTTTTAACGGGCATTTTTTTTTTTTTTTTTTTTTTATGACGAGCAAAGTTTTGACTGTTTTTTGAATTGCTTCAATAATAACTTCCTTCAATAATTTTTTTAATTGTGGCTTCTAGCAGTTATTTTTTTGATAGATTCTTGACACTATTTGCTTAAAAAAGGCTTTTCTGTTCAATTTTGACTGTTAAATGAGAACTCTTAAAAAATCGATCTTCTTGACTTGTGTGCGAGTTTATTGCAGTCGTAGACATTTTATAACAGTAATACACATGAAACTGGAGAAGCTCTTATTAGGGGATGCCTATAAGTGATATGACGTTTTGAAGGAGGAAGGGGGTTTGTGAAATTGTGACAGTTTGGAACAAGGGAGAGGGAGGGGAAAACAAAAAGCGATATCACGCCTTTTTCTATAAAAGAATATGTGAATAAAAAATAAGCCTGGCATAATAACTAAGGAGGAGAGATAGTCAAAAATGGTGAAAGGAAGTGTGACATTATTCATGCACAGGTCCTTGCGTACAATAAGTGTTTTTCATTTAAGACCATTTGATTCGAATTTAAATTATATTCAGAATGGAAATGGCGAAAATAATCCAGATTGCAACAATGATTCGAACCATGGCTCATATTACTCGACAGAAAATTTATTTCACATTCGCATCAATAAATCGCAGTCGATATATAAATCAAATTACAAATCCATAGAGATGAATTCTCATTAACGACTCAGTTTTCGAAGATGCGATATCTAAGTACATTTCAACTGAAGGAGAACAGCTATTTGCAGTGTTCGAATTCACATTTTCGATCAATCGAGTAGATTACATAATTTAATTCGCATTTCTATTTGAATAATTCTGTCCTGTCACTAAGGTCCTTCTAAATCTAGTATAGGTGCAGTATAGATGTTTTATGCACTATCTAGTCTAAATGCAAATGTTCGAATACGAATCGTCAAAACTCATCTCCGGAAGCGAAATTCTTCTCCCAGAGGAGACTTTAGAAATATTATATTTAATTCTCTCTGAGAAAATGGAAAGTGAATTGGAAGAGATTTTTGAACTTTCGTTTCTTTTTCCAGAAGACGAAAATAGCAATCAAATCCCACGATCGACTTTAATCCTTTCCTTTTATGTGAGATATAAAACTTGTTACATTTCTCAGACGTGTCAATTAGAGCTTAAGTCTAATTGAGGAAGGCAGTTTCAGGAGTAAGTCATTTTCGAGAATAGACGAAGAAGGAAATATCTTCAATTATTTACTAAGTTTTCTCTTGATTTCCAGAAAGATTCCTACCATCGTCTTCAAAGCAGGTTACTTCCAGATGCATATGACCGTCAAGTTTTCAAAAGGAACACCATCTGCAAAACGTTTATGATTTTATCAAAATTTTGAATTACATTGAAATGCTTGTGCCGTAGAACTCCAATTTTCCGAGCTCCGAATATCTGAATCGCTTTCGAAGTTTAAAAAAAAGAAAAATAAAGATGGAAACGAACTGTGATTTTCCAAGCAATGACCCTGTCTATAAGTGCTATTATCTTTTCCTCTGCGAGGCTAGTGTAGAAGCAATACAAACATTCTTGGTGGGATGAGCCACCGTCTCAAAGGGCAGTTCTATTATTGGCTTTTAATGTGTAGCACTTAAGTTCTCTTAACATGCAAAAGTGTTATTTTTTCTTTATAAGTTGTGTTTTTTCTTCCATTTTCAACATATCGTCACTAAAAAGACGAATGGGCGTATCTCACTTTTAAGCATTTTATAGAAAACCGATTTAAATATTTCCAATTTACTGTATCGCTTGAGAACCGCCACCAATGTGAGGGACTGTAACTTTTTTGCTATTTATTGTACAGATACGCCCATTGGTCACATTATAAAATCGACTTTGGACATTTCTGTGGTGGTCATAACTCATTTTTGAGATACGCCCAATCGTCTTTTTAGCGACGACACATACAGAAATTTTGTTGTTTCTTTTTTTAGAAGAAATTCTTGGCTCAAACCACGCCATCTGGTGGTCCCCGGATGGCATGAAAATAGCTTATGCCAGCTTCAACGATTCCGACGTCGACCTGATAAACCTTCCCACTTACGGAGATTACCATGACGTCACGAATCTGTACCCACAGTTCAAGAGATTCAGGTACCCAAAGGTGAGCAGTTGACGACAAAAAAGTCTGTGTTGTAGAGATACAACATCGATGGGAAAATATTGATGTTTAACAATATCGATGATTTAAATTCGATGGCATGAAGACATCGATGATTTGAAACAGTGAGTCTCAACCTGGGGGGCACGTCCCTTTAGGTTGTGGGGAAATTTCAAGGGAGGCATAAATATAAAATATTAAAATAAAACAATAAGACTAACTATAAGTTACTCTTTGGTAATATGAAAATGTTTTCCACATTATCACCATTTTTTGATATTTTTAGAGTAGTTTTTTTCCACTTATATCTGTGAATCTGCCAGTTTTAGCTTCAGCATACATAAATTCAAAATATCGAGCTGGACACAGTGAAGTGACCTGAAATGTGCTTTGTCACCGTCACAACCTAACATTGAAGAAGTTGCGAAGGGAAAATAATGACATACCCCCGACCAGTGGTTGGAAGTAGCGCGCTACAAGTAGCGACGCTACTGTAGTAGCTACATTTTTTAGTAGTTTGTAGTGTAGCGCACTACTTTTTTAAAAAAGTAGTGTAGTGAGTAGTTAACTACAAAAAATAGTAGTTTGTAGCGATTTCTGGAAACTACTTTTAAATAAACTGAAAAAAAAATCAAGGTTCAAACGAATTTAACTGGCGTAAATTTTACACAAGGTACATCATCAGATGCAATGAGAAATAAGACTCATAAAAATACCAGCTGACCTCAGGCATTTCATTTTGACGCCATACGTTCTATCTGTTTGACGCCATTAGTTTGTCATCGTAATTTTCATATTTCACCAATATTTATATGGAAAAAAGCACTTATCTTCGCAAAAATGAAGATAGCGGTGATTTCGCAAGTTGAAAATTTTGTGAATTTTATATGAACAGACCGAAGATTGCAAAATAAAAATATTTTAGCGAGGTTTAAATTTTCGACAGTATTCACCTAATAAAAAGAAGCTACTAAAAATGTTATAGAAAAGGAAAAAATTGAACTGTTCTGGAGGACTTACAATAAATACCAGCATACAGTGTATGAGAGTATAATAACGGGCATTTTTCATAGTGTCTTCTGATGAGTTAATTTATCAATCGTTTTTTGTTCAAACCTCTTACGGTGTGTATGTGTGTGTATAAGGGTGTCCCCCCCCCCAAAAAAAAATCGAACGTTGATTTTTCAAGTCGCACACTCTTATATTTTATCCTTTTACGTCAAAAAAAAAAAAAAAAAAAACATATAATTTGAACAACGGCAACAAGTGCCGATTATGTCTGAAAGTGAGACCCAGCACTTGTAATGCTAGGCAAAATTAAAATAAAATGTTTTTTTAGAAACTAAAAATTTATGTTGATAAAACATTGCTCCTATACCCCACATATGCACCTCAAAAATATGTATTTAAATTAAAAGCCATTTAGATATCCCTCACGTGGCCTAACATTTATAATTTTCATCAAAAAATTAAGTTTTTGATACACATTTTCAGAAAAGTAAGATTTTACGAAATTATCAAGCTGAAAAAAAAAGAAAAAAATACAGTAAAATAGAAAAGTGGGTAATTAGCGTTAAATAGAAATTTTTGTTTTCCTGCAATTTTTAAGTCTCCCACATAGTACTCAAAGATATGGATTTTTTCCAGGTTGAGTTAAAATGTTCATTTAAAATACTATATTATGTATTTATTATTCGTTTGTAATTGTTGATTTGTAAATGTGTTCGCCAGTAATTTTTGAACTTGATATTCTATTTAATTTTATATGCAATTTTTTAAAAGATAACTGACAAAAAAATCATTTTTTTTAAATAAAATTATAAATTTTAGGTCAAGTGTTGTATATCTAAATGTTTTTTAATTTGAATAAATGTTCTGTTGGTACAGTGGGGTGTTGGGTACAGGGGAAACGTTTTATTAACAGAAATTTCGAGTTTCTAAAAAAAAATTTTTTGTCTTTTTTTCGATTTGGCATAGCATACAAGTATTGTTTTACACTTTCAGGTACAAGTCGGCACGGATTGCCGTTGTGCAAATTATATGAAACTTTTTTTCACGATTGTTTTGACACAAGAGGAAAAATACAAGAGGGTATACGACTTGAAATATTGACTTTAATTTTTTGAGGGACAACCTGTTGTGTATGCTTTTTATTTACTTATTTTTTTAGAAAGTAGCGAAGTAGCGACTACATTTCAAAAGTAGTTTGTAGTTGCTACATTTTGAAAAAAGTAGTTGTAGTTGTAGTTAACTACATTTGTAACAAAGTAGTTGTAGTTGTAGTTCGCTACAAAAAAAATGTAGTTTTTCCAACCACTGCCCCCGACTGATGTCGTGAATGTGACTAGTAATTAGAAACAATCTTCTAAACCAAAATACCTGAAATGAATTCGTGTTTACTGTTTTCATTCTTTGATGTTTTCTAACAATACAGTAGAAACTTTCACAAGGGACACTTACGGAACTGGACAATTTGTACTTTAAGTAGGCGTTTCCCTTCATCGTCGATGGTAATTGAGTTGATGTATGCAGTGTGTCAACTCAGAATATACTTAGTACTATACAGTAATAAACATAAACTGTTTACGTCAAAGAAATATAAAAAATATATATATGTACAAAATATAAATTCAAAATTATTCAAATTTCTAAATTTTATAATTTTGACAATGAAAATTTAATTGAAATTTTGGTAAAGGCAAAGTTGTGTAGCATATAGAAATTATTTTGAAGTAATTCGTTGCATGAATTTGCTTTATGTCAAGTAATTTATAATGCAATACCATAAAAATTACAATTAGTGTTCACATTTCAAGTTTTCAATACAAAGTTTATTAGTTGCCGTGCACTATCCATCAACTTTTGGCTTACTTAAATAAATTACTGAGAGGGAAAAGCTTACATGTAAATTCCAGCAAGAATCTTACAATTCATACTTGCTTCATTACAGACATGTTAATCTTACATTTTTAGCTATTAATTTTCAAAGGAAAAGTGAACTTTGATTTCCTATCAATTCAGCATTTCTTATTCATTAATACATTATTTTTTGCAACTGTTTCTCTGTTACTGTCTAATAAACAAAGTGTCCCTTAATCGGAAGCAAATACATGGATGTCCCTGTTCAAAGGTACAAGAATGACAAAGAATGTCCTTTAAGTAGAGGTGTCCCTTAATCGGAGGCAAATACATGGATGTCCCTGTTCAAAGGGACAAGGATGACAAAGAATGTCCTTTAAATAGAGGTGTCCCTTAATCGGAGGCAAATACATGGATGTCCCTGTTCAAAGGGACAAGGATGACAAAGAATGTCCTTTAAATAGAGGTGTCCCTTAATCGGAGGCAAATACATGGATGTCCCTGTTCAAAGGGATAAGTATGACAAAGAATGTTTTTTAAATAGAGGAGTCCTTTAATTTCATTGTACATTATTTTGTGCTAAAAATTTCCAAATTTTCATTTTTTCCCAAGTGAAATTTATACCCCTTCAAAAAAATCGGAAAGAAACTTTTCCCTCCGACCATTCCAATCTCTAAGAAGGGAAATATTTCTAATGTGTGGAGATTCTATATTGAAAATGTATGACCTCAACCAATAGTTTTCGAAATATTACCCTATCTTCAACGACGCTCCATAAAATTCGATCTAAATGTATCTACAACTGTTTTATCTTAAGCGCTGAAGCTATTCGAAACGATATCGACTTAGGAAAAATGGAGATCTTATTTTGATAGCGTATCGAAATGCTTTTTCGGAAAGCACTTCTGCTTTTCCTTTTAACGTGCGTTATAAGAGTATCTTTTCTTATACTATGAGATTGCAAGGAAAGCTAAAAATGGAAATGTAGTAGGAACAATATTTTCAGGAGAAGGAAAAATACAGAATTGTTTGAAACTCAAAGTTCTTAGTAACTGAAAAAAAAGACGTTTATAGACAAAACAAAGAAAATGAAGAATATAAGTAGTGTTTTCATTTCGAAATTTCAAAACGATAACAATTTTTATGAATGAGTTTAGAAACAAAAAGAGGGTAATCCAAAAGAAACTCCCCCAAAATATGAAGCCTCAGCAGCTTATCCGCTGAACCAATCGAACGAAAATTTCCCACATGGTTGTTTGAAGGTATGCGTTCGAGTTGTGATGATTTTAAACAACGCAATGCTTACAGTTGCGGTTACAGTGAGTTTTAAAACTTTAGAATGACAACGCACGCGATTTCTTTGCGCAATTGATCAGCGTATTTTCTTTAATGAGAAATATTATTTCTAATGGCAAGTTTACAAGAAAATTATAGCAACAAATACGGAAAAGCAACTAAAAAATTTAGTAAGTAAGAAAACAAATTAATTTTAAAATAAGCAAAGCCCATGTAGCGATAGTCTATAAAGCTAAAAATTCGCAACTCCAACAAACTATAGGGGGCACTGCAGTCACTGACTAATGGCGAACGAAAAAACTAAAACAAACGCATGTGGTAACGAAGAAAATGGTAATAAGTCTAGTAAATTTTGTTCGTATGCATGGTTTTTTCGCTTTATTCTTTTTAAATTAATGTGGATATTCTGGCCCACGTAGAAAGAAATGAGAATTCAAGAAGCATTACTAAACGTCAAAGATTAATGCAAACTACGTAGTTCGTAGTTCTAAGCAGCCATTTTCACGATGTTGAATTCGATATTTATCAATTCTTGATAAAACTAAATAATAATTGTGGCCTGACAAGAATAACAATTAATGCTAGAAAATTCAATATGACATTACAAATTATTATCAAAAGAAGATGATACTTTTTAGCCTTGCTTGGCTAGCGCTTATTGTTTTGCATTTGTAGCTGAGTTATTTCTCTCGAATTCCCGAATCGGTTAATTTAAAATTTTTCTGTTTCGATTTTTCTAATTTCTGAGTTACGATTTAATTGTGTCATGTTATGCGAATCATCAACAAAATTCTCACGGATATATGGTGGTAGTTTTCTTTTCAGTTGATTGACCATTATTTTCTTTTTACTTATCGAATTCTGTAATCTTACTACCATTTTATTCCACTCATGATAAAAATTAAAAATGGTTTAGCTAAAAACGCGAAATCTCGCCAAGGATACTTAGCTCGCACAATACTAAAACTATAACCCTAAACAAATTTGGCGAAACCTTTCAGCTGAGAATAAAAGCAACAAAATAAATTCTTTCTCGGTTAAACATTTTTCATTTCGTTCTACGATAATATATTCACGAAAAAAAATTTCATACTGTCTATTCCAACTAAATGCTGCTGTAAAATATGGTTTGTTAAATTAATTTAAGATTTAAAAAAAACCCATATTCTTACAAATTCACACAAAACAATAAAAAATTTTCCTGGTATAACGTTATCAAAGTTTGTTAATCCAGAGTTTTCTGGTGTTAACGCGCTTTCACCATTTCTGAATCAAATCACTTTTTAGAGGGAAATAATGAAAACTAACATTATTTTGAGGAGCTCGAACACTTTCTGTTGCTGAAAGCAATCCAAGACACACCGATTGCGTTAATAAATATTCAGAACAAACTGCCTATGTTTAAATCAACAGACTTACGTGGAACGGATTGTGGCAATGTTTTAGTTTTTCCGGCACTTTTGGAAATCACCGCAAGGTAGCGTATTTGAGCGCTAGAGTTGCTAGTACCCTGCCCTTCCAGTAGCGATTCACGAGAGAACATTTAGTTTAGGCAGGGCAAAGAACGAGATGGTCAGTGCCCATGATCCGTCCCAGACCACAAAAGAGTGCAGAAAGGGCTTGAAACTATGAAAACAGGGCAAGTATTTTGTAAGAGTCATGACCGGTGACAAGCTGATACTTAACCATTTTATGTCTGGGCCATTTTGAAGCTTATTAATCAGCGTATTAAAAAATACTTACAAACGCCAGTGGAACGATTGACATGAGGCGAATATTGCCGGCATAAAGCATTTGCAAAGAAAAGCATTGCAGCCAGGTACCAATAACCAGGCCCGACGAGAGGCCATCTCAGCCTAGTCGGAAACTAGGGGCCCGGACCTTGGGGGGGGGGCGGCGACGTTGACGCAAAGAAAAAAGAAAGGAAAGAAAAAAAGAACGGAAGAAAGAAAAAAGATGAAAAAAACTCCAAATAAGGGAAAACGTAAAGATTAAGTAAAATTTACTTTTTTGGTATTTACTGTTGCGGTACTAAGAATAGTTTGTTTTCTAGTAAGCAGTTTTGATTTCTTTTTCTTCTTTTTCCCCATTTTTTCCTCTTTTTTCTTCATATCCCCTTTTTTCTTTCCCCCTTTTCTTCTTTTCTTATTTTTTTCTTTTTATGGGGACGGAAGGAGCCCGGTGACATAACTGACAAGGGCCCGCCATGGCTCTCTGCGGCCCTGCCAAAAACTCGACGGTTTTAGCAGGTCCCTTGAGACTTCGAGTTATCGAAAGTTGACTATGAAGGTCTAATGACAACACGAAAGAGGAGGATCTTTGTATAATAACTTTGCATGATTCACAGTAGTAGAAGCACCAACCACAGAATAACAGAATACCAAGTGTAAATTGCTAGTAAAATAATTGGTGCATTGCTAGTGAATAAAGCTTTAACAAGCAGTCTGGAAGGAGTGTTTCTTCGGTCAGATGTTTGAATATGCCAACAAGCAAATTTCGTCAGACACCAATCGTTCTCAATTAAAATAATCTCATTGTAATATTTTTCAATTTAGGCTGACAGAAAAAAAAACCAATCACCTGCTTAGAGCAACTGACAGAGTTTAGTATTTTTCATTGGGGGGGGGGCTGGTAGAAAAAACAACAGCTTTGGGGAGTTGACTGATTTAAATCTGTTAGTCAAAAAAAAAAACCTCAACCATCCAGCATTAGTAATTGACTGACGAAAAAAGTTTATACTTTATTTATTTATTTTTGAACTGAGAGCAAGAGGATTAAGTTGAATCAACTGCGTCAATAAGCTGGAAAAAAATGGCTAGGGAAACTCAATAAAGCGACTCTGCCTTGGATTCACCAGTTTGACAGAAAAAATAGGAAGAAAAAAAAAACATTGTTCGGGTTTGGTGTTTGATTGAGAAAAAAAAAACCTTGATTCTGTTATTTTTCTTTTATCAAACTGGCAGGAAAACTTAACTGTTCGGCTTTGAATGATTAATTGATTGAAAAATACATATCTTTTTTTTTTTTAACAAACTGACAGAAAAAAAAAGTGTCAGTCTTTGAATGATTGACTACCAAAACATTTCATTGCATTTTTTTTCTTAACCAGGCCGGTAGAAAAAACCCAACTGTCCGGCTTTGGGTGATTGACTTGACTAGAATGGATTACGCCAAAAAAGAAATTGTGCCTCCAGACGAATACAATGGCAAGTAAGTACACTCTTCTTTGAAAAAAAAATCTTACCCTGAATCCTCGAACTGAAATCTTTTGAGTTTTGCAGATTTACCAAACTACTGTGGGTTTTGCTGTGAGTATAGTGAGCTCTCGCATGGTGTGAGATAAACCCGTCTTTACGGTTTGAGCAAAACCAGCTCATAACAGCCCAGTGGTTGGGGAGTTGAATACGGAAGTAATTGGTGGAAAGCTGGACATTGCTTTAATCTATGCCGTATGGGTCTGGAATGACTATACTAAGTTTTCCCCCTTCTACTAAGTGAGCTTTAGCCGTTACGTCCAAATTAGTGACAAAAAACGCCTGTTTTTTCATTACTGTAACAATATCTGAAAAATAACTCTTCCAATGGCCATACATATGGCCAGAAAACTTGTAGAGATTAAAATTCGGAACAAAATGAGTATCTACAACATAATAAGTTAAATACTAAGCGCTCAACTTAATTTCAAAGTTTGGTTAAAATCACTAATCAAGCGCTTCAAGCCAGAACGTACCTTTCTCAAGCCCACCGGCCCTCCCGGAGACCCCCTGGAATATAAAACTAAAACACATGGCGGTCCTTTCTTACCTACGGAAGCAGCTACACAGGTACGTATTCATCAAGTTGACATACTAGATGTTGCTGAAAACAATTTATTTCATTACAATGTAACAAAGAAATGAAAAAGAAAATCTATCTTCATAGAGAACTCATTTTAGTTTTAAAAAGGAAGCGTAAAAATACTGATAGGTTAATTTCAAATAGAACTATCCAGAGAAAATGACTGATTTTGAGTGACATAATTTGAAATAGAAAATCACTATTATGTTCAAGGTAAAAAAGATTTCCAGTTCACTATTCTTGAAGTAAATCATTTTTTTAATTTACGCAATTTGAAGAAAACTTAATTAATAACATTAAATGTTTTGCTGTGAGAAATGGTACTATACAGCTCAATCGGTGATTACGTGAGTGAACTATTTGAGAAAAACATGACTGACTTGTGTGTGATTTGGGATAAATTATATACGGAAGGTGACGTTATTGAAGTCAAAGAACATAGAATTCAAAAAATTGTTGGAAGCAGCCATAAAATAGTACCATGTCAAACTAAACGAGAAAATTTATGTTGCTTTCTATCACCATCCCACGCACTGCTAAACTTTTGCATGTATTCAAATGTTTTAACCATGCTCAGCGTATTAGTTTAGGTAACATACGTGTATGTTATATATTGTTCGTAATTTTTGTGCCTGATGACTTTCTCTATTATGCCCTTTGTACTTCAAGATATCCTAATTACATATTTTTTCTATAATGACATGTCAAATACTTTTCTAATTACTCTTAACTGTATACATTGAAGAAATTACGTACTGATGAAATGCAAAAGTTGAGCATTCATGGAAATAGTTGTGATTTTTTTTTATCGTCTATCGTTTGTTAAAAAGATGAATATTTTTAATGAATTGCTACTGATCTAGCAAACAATATCTTAAATAAGAATCGAATGTATTTTCACAATACATACTCTTAGAAACGATTTTTGCATTTCTGAACTTTTTTTTTAATAGTAATTTTTGTAAATTCTTTAGTTTATGGTTTATGTGTCTGAATTTTTAAAGCTTTTCAGCTATGTTTCGAAAACTATTTGAAGTTGCTGCGTACACTTTTGCTTTTTGTTTAAATATTTGCTATTTTGCTCTGTTAATAGGAAAATAATAACTTTTTTGAAGTCCAGATAATTGCCATTTGTACTTTAAATTCTTGTTGTAATAATACATTTTTTAAGAAATACTAATCTATTGTTTTTAATGCGCATTTCGTTAAAACTTTGAATTTGTAATATTTTATGTTGATTTCTTAAACCGCATCTCATATAATACCATGTCTCGTAGCAAAACATTTATTACTATAGATGAAATATTTAAATTGTTTAAAGTAAAAAAAATGATTTACTTCAAGAAAAGTAAAATGGAAAACTTTTTTACCTTGAACATAATAGTGATTTTCTATTTCAAATTATGTCACGCAAAATCAGTCCTGTCTCTATTTACTACTACTTGAAATTAACCTATCAATATTTTTAAGCTTCCTTTTAAGAACTAAAATGAGTTCCGTGTGAAGATAGGATCCTTTTTCATTTCTTTGTTACATTGTAATGAAATAAATTATTTTCAGCAACATCTATTAAGTCAACTTGATGAATACGTACCTGTGTAGCTGCTTCCGTAGGTAGGAAAGCACCGCCATGTGTTTTAGTGTTACGGCGTTCTATTCCAGGGGGTTTCCGGGAGGGCCGGTGAGAGTGGGAAAGGTACGTTCTGGCTTGAAGCGCTTGATTAGTGATTTTAGTCAAACTTTGAAATTAAGTTGTGCGCTTAGTGTTTAACAAAAATATATGTTGTAGATACTCATTTTGTTCAGAATTTTAATTTCTACAAGTTTTCTGCCAATATGTATATATGATCATTGGAAGCGTTATTTTTAAGATAGTTATATTAATGAAAAAACAGGTGTTTTTTGTCACAAATTTGGACGTAACGACTAAAGCTCACTTAGTAGAAGGGGGGAAAACTTAGTATGGTCATTCCAGACCCATACGGCATAGATTAAAGCAATGTCCAGCTTTCCACCAATTACTTCCATATTCGACCTTTTTTCACTCCCCAACCACTGGCCTATAAGAAACTTTTGTGCATTTATTTTGCTGTGGTTTGAAAAATTTTCCCATTGTGGGGAGATCCGAGTTGGAAATCCTTTTATCTATTAACAGCTTCGTCTTATCCCGTTTGGCTAGCGTCTTACTTATTAACTGCGTTCTGCACAGAGATTTTGAGTGACGCCACATTATATTTGAGAACGAAAATCGGATATTAAAATCCAAGATTTATATTGACTCTCAACCAGCGTCCACTGCCCAGTATCACGCTGCGCGTGGCTCATTTCTCGGCCGCGCACAGTGAGCGAAAACGCCAAAAAGCGCTTAAAAAGGTTTTTAAACCTATCCCGCTTGTTTGTTTACGCAGGCATATTATAATGGAGTTTTCGCGATTTGTATGGTTTCAGGGTCCAAAGTTCGCAGGTTTACGCAGCTAATTCCTTTTCAAGGTCTTATTACAGAACATTTATGACTAATTAATATTAATTTCTAAGAGGACATGAGAGGACTTTTTTTCGTAGAGTGTTTTGAAAAAAATAACCTTGAATTAAAAAGTTTTCGGTGCTGATCAAAACCGATTTTCGGTTTGAGAATTTGATTACTCATTTTTTTCGTCCTATTACTATCGTTGGACATGAATGAAATTAAATATACCCACCTTTAATATGAAAAACAAATTATAGACTGCTTAAAAGCAATTTTTGTAATTTCCCGCACTCATGGTTCTTCCACTTTCTAAAGGCTCCCTTTAGTTTTGTAATGTATGAAGGGCACTAAAACTCCAGTTCTGATTGCCTAAGAGGTAGGCCTGTGCAAGTTTATAAATCTTTAATTGGTTGGCTATAGGAAAAAAAATGACATTTATAAGCGCTTTTTGGCGTTTTCGCCCCACTGTGCCGCGGCCCATGAGTTGGAAACCGCTGCCTTAGAGAATACAGGAACTGATTTGATTTTGGCACCAGTAGCTCCAAGAAAGGTGGTGCAGTCGAACGGTTTTTTTTTAGTTCTTTGTGACTGCTGTATTTCAAGAAGTAATACTACGATTTAGATGGAATGAAAATGGACCTACACACAAACAAGCGCTGATTCAATCATGGCGGAAATCGCTTCAAGAGGAATGATTTTTGTCATTGTTTGCGCAGTTATAATCAGCAATACAATGTATACATTGTATAAAATGTTTCTTTTCCTATTGCCTCAAGAATGGTTAAGAGAATCAAACAAGATGTCTAAACACTTGAAATTCTCCAAGAATTCCTTTAAGCCTGGTTTAACTTTCGCAGGAATTTAATTCCCGGAGACAATAATCAAAAACCAAATTAGACTTCTTTCGTGATTTTTATAGTGAAAACATTTTTGCACATTTAATATATTGGTACTAATCAGAAGAAGCATTTTTTGCGTGATGGAATTAACATGGAACTTCCAAGTTATATGAAACTAGAATAATAAACCTTTTGGCAATTTTAAATAAAATTTTAAGTTTTTCACGCGTTTTAATTGGCAATCCGACAGTGAAATCTAAATGATTTAAAAAAATTTCCTGCTATCATCCATAGACTAATAATTAGACTTTTATTATTCTGCCGTGCTAAGCGCAAAAGTGGTATCTGCAGCGGAGCTGAAAATGAGAAATTCATGATTAAAGTTTTACAACACGTTTCTTTGATTTGTGACTTAATTAAATGTTCAACTCGAGGTAGTTGTTCGGCAAATAACTTATCTAACCTACATAAAAGCGCATTTTTGTAAAAGTCTTAATTTAAAATTAATGAATGCAGTTACGACAAATTTTCTCTTCAAAACCTTTTCATATGCTAGGTTAATTTCACCGTAAGTGACTATTACTTAAGCATTTTTAGGGGTATCTGCACAGATACGACAAAAATAGCTTAGTAAAACGCACTTAATGTATCTTTAAATGCTTATGCTTTGCTTTAGTTGGACTTAGCTTACGCTTTATTTTGTTAATACAAATCTAGCAGAATCTAATTTCTGTAAAATACCATTTTTCAAAATTTTGGACATTTAAAAATGTATATATAAACCTAATAATTTTCTGTTTTTTATATTCAAAGAATGTGTTGATGTTATCATTTATAATGTTTTATTTTCTAGATTCATTTTTACACAGCATGAAGATGATTTTCACAGCAGACGATACTTAAATAAAAATATAATGGGGTTGTTTCCAAAATTTTGAAAGAATTTTTATCTGAAAGAACATGCTTAAAAATATAGGATCTAACCATTTTTTAAATAATTTGTTTAAGTTTAATATTTTTAAAAAAATTACTTAAATCGGTGCGCTTTCATTGTGTACATTTCTTGCCGATGACATCACAAATGATGAAATGCCATTCTGTGTTGCTATTCACAGAGCAAAATATTTAATTCGCATCTTTACTCACGTGTATTAGCAACGATATGGTTTATAGCAAGCGTAGAGCTCAATTTTAATTCGCTTCGTGATTATCATAACGTGGAAACGCGGTACAAAAATGCGCCAAAGAGCATCATTTGTGATGTCATCAAGACCACGCCTTGTTTTAAAAATCGGACATTAAAAGAAAAAATTAAAAAATAACTGTTGGGAAAATGAAAGTATTTTTTGGGTCCATGTTTTTTTTTTTTTTTTTTTTTTTTTGCTTATTCTTTCAGTGACAAAAAGTACTACTTTTGACTGAAGTAAACAACCCCATTGGATAAGAATATTTTGAATGCATTTCATTTTTCAGAATTTGCTTTTTAAATAAAAATTTGAATAGAAAAAGCTGAGCATTTACTTAAACATTCATCCAAAGTAGTACTAGTTTTTTATTTTCGACTTATATCAACTATTTAACGATAAATTAATTTTAATACTCTGTTACAATAAACTGCTACTTTATTAAATATGCTGCTTTACTAAGGTATAAAAGTCGTATCTACAAATTACTAAGAAAAAAAGTGGGAACTGCGCAGATACCAATTTAAAGGCTTAGTATTTGTCACTTACGGTTCAAATTGCCTTAGCAAACTAAGCAAATTTGCAGTTACGACTTTTTTCTTAAAGCTTTTTTTAATATTTCGCGTTCACAAATGGCCAAAAAACTTGAGATTTAGGTAAATTAAATCATTAACGACCACCTGGTGACAGTAACTCAATTTCGATAAAATGTGCAGATACCACATCTGTGCTTAGCACGCCAGTATTAGTCTATGCTGTCATCTTTCACTTATCTACAAATAAAATGCTTGTAATTAACTTAGACAAGGCTTTCAAACTGATTTTCAAACTTCGTTTTTGATCTTGCTTTTGAAAGTAGCTTAGTATTAGTGATTATACTTATGAGCCAAAAATTCATAAGAAAGAAAAAGAAGAATGTTTCGTGACGGCCACAATATGCTAGTTTAATACTTCGAGCTAAGGTGAAATTTTCATTTTTCTGAAGTGAAGTATTTGCAAAAATAAGAATGGTTTGACGACTCAAAGAAAAATCGTATTTTTATGTTACTTCTCCAATATTTACAAACGCTGCTTAAAAGATTTGGAAGAATAGAAAAATGGAATTCGAAGAAAAATATTTTTTCTCGAATACTTACAATATTTTTTCATAAAGCAAACAAAAAACGTAGGTGGAGACGACCGATGAAATTTGAAAATCAATAAAATATAAACGGAACGCGACAGAAATCTATCGTTTGTGGCCTTACAAATGATACTTTTTGGGAAACTAGGGACTTTCATCCAACCAGTTTGCGTATATAATTACCATTTCCGCCAGTAAATGGCGCTGCATAATAGGTAAGGTAAAAACTTGTACGAAAATGTTGCAAGGACTGTTGAAAAAATAATAAATGTTACCATTTGCAGAAACTAAGTGATGCAATTTTGAGATTTGAAGATGCCATATATTCAATACCTCTGTCGTTTTCGCAGGATGCACATGCAGACTCAACAATTGCCGGAAATGGTATTGAAATGTTTCGACATTGAAACTCTACAGATGCAATTTTCAACAGTTTTTGCCACGTTAAGGCGAAGAAGAGTCTTTGGCTTTCCCCCAACAATTTTCCGAAATTGAGTCATAAAAACGTGAGTGTACTGTAAGCCATCTGTGATAACTTAGGGGAAGAAACTAACCGAAAAGTTGCGGCAAAAAAAATTTTGACAGGTATTTTTAATGTACCTTTTTAAAAAACCTCAAGAATCAAGGTTCAAGGATACAATTTAATGTTTTTCGAGGTTCTGAAGCAGTTATCAAGATTTTTTAAAAGCGTATGAACCATGTATTTTCTTCGTTCAAAGCCTTTTTATCTTGTATTGGTACATTTTATAGGAATTTCTTCCAATATTTTTGTTTTATGATGCAATGAGTACTTTAAACTTTAACTGAAAAAAAAAATGCATCTCGATTTCTCCTAACATACAAATTTTAATGCAATTTTGTTTTAACTTCGGTCGGAAATAATGTTTGGTTTAAAATTTTTGTTCAATTTAAAAAAAAACTTTTTTTGCAGTTGTTTTTCAGGTTTTTTAATGTTTGTAGGGCATATCTATGCCCTTAGAATCATATCCTTAGGAAATAAGATTTACCACGTCTACAGATTTGTATGGGACATCCGGATGCTAATAACGTACATGAAAATTTAATGTAATCCAACAAATGTAAACAAACTTGTCTCTCCCCTATCTACCAATCACAGAATGAACAATGGGTCACGTGAATGGTGTTTCTACTAATTACAAAGACAATAGGAAATGAGACGTCAGGTTTTCAGCCAAGTGAGATCAATAAGCAGTATTCTTGATTTCTCAGAAAGAAATTATGCATTAAAAACAAATTTCTGACCATGGGGTATAAAGAAGGAGAGAAATCTCCTATGAGTAATAGCAAGCAGCACCGATAAACAGCTCAAAAATTTCACTTTTTCAGAATCGTGGCAATAGAATGGGTAAGGTTGCTTATTTAAAAAGAAAATTTTAAGAATCAATTAGATATTAAGAAGCAAAGTTGAATCAACTAATAAGTAACCCTACCCAAGTGTGAATCACTGATTGGAATTAAACTTTGCAAATCGCTAAAACACTTTCAATATTGAAGACGTGTTTTTATTGTTATTATTATTATTATTATTATTAGCGGCAACCGACAACTTTAGTTAGTTTCGTTTTTACAAATTTTCAATCATCATTTACACTTTCGTAATTAAAATTTAAAATAAAAAAATATACTTTATCCTCTAATTCCCAATTATCCAATATTTAGGGATAAATTTCACCCCGTTAAAAGTGTTTGTTCGCCGATTTAAAAAAAAAAGAAAACACGGGTTCAATGTTTTTAAGTTTTCAATCGATGTGCTAAGTTTTATTCCAATCGGCGATTAACGCTTGGGTAGGGTTACTTCTAAGTTGCCTCGTGTGAAAACAATTAAAGACGTTAGTCAACTAGTTGAAAGCAAAATTTTCGAAAAGTTGATTCCACTGTCTCATTTTTCAAACCATATATTTTTCTTTCGAAGTTTTCGATTTTTCCTGGCGAAAATAAAATCGTCAGATTTATATTAAAAACACCTGCGTTTTGTCGAATTAGTTACATAGGTTAGGCATGGCGCCTTCTGAAAAAGTAAAAATTTTGTTGCCTCATTAAGGAAGCGGAGATTTAGCTCCTTAACTTCTAGACTTCATGCTTCAGACGTGCATACACATGAGCACAAGAGTCTTTGTTCTTTATGTCAAAATAAATTTTTCAATAATAAGCAAGAAAAACTATGAACTGAAAGTTTTTTATTACTTTAATTTGGTAATCATACTGCAAAAATACTTCTTCGTGCTTGCAGTAAACATTTCAATTATTACTTCGTGTATTTTTAGAATATGTATTTAGAATATATCCCTTCTTGCTCTAAAATTCTGAATCTGAGAAGAATTCATTGCTCGATTATTATTTTTTTTACACCGTGTTCCTTTTAATTTCAAGGGAATTTTACTTCACTTCACTGCAGTGGGTGACGGAGAACAGACTTGCTGTCATGTGGTTGAAACGTTTCCAGAATTCTTCTTTGGTGTCCATCTGTGATTCAGCAGGGCTGACCTATTTCTGCGATAAGGTACAAAAGTAATATTTAATTTCGTTTCGCATTTTTCCGTAAAGATTATCCGAACTCCAATTGATCGAACATTCCAATTATCCGAACATACTATCGCTCTTGATTTTCGTACTACTGAGCACACAAAATCGAAAGCATAACTTCATTGTATTTGAGACTAAAGACTTTGGGATAATGGCAAAAATAAAAGTTGACATAGTATCCTAAGATTCCATAAAGAGTGAAAAAAAAATTACACACGTATTTAAATGAATGAATTACCAACACTTTAATGCACAAAATTAGCAAACTACTGCAGACACGTGTTTCTGGGTTACAAGGAAAACCTTTTTCAATGCAAAACAAAATTGAGCTTTTGGATGAAAAGTCAATCTTATACTATCCCTAAAAAGTCTATTCTAGGCTTTCCTCGGATGACTTTTCATCCAGAAGCTCATACTTCTTTATATTGAAAAAGGAGTTCCATGTAACCCTGAAACACATCAGTGATTTGAAATTTTTGTGCATTAAAACGTTGGTAGTACATTCATTTAATTTTCAAACATATAGGTATTTATTCGTTACACACGTAATATTTTTTAAATATTGACCATTGAATTTTTTAAAGTAAGCATTAGGCACATTAAAAACACATTTTTCAATTGTTTTAAAATAGTCAGGCGAACTCCTAAAGTTACTTGTCCCTTATCAAACATAAAGCATTGGCAAAACTGCGATTGCTCAAATAATTTATAGTATCTTTATATATTATTTCCGTAGCCTGTTTTTTTTTTTTTTTTTTTTTTTTTTTTTTTTTTTTTTTTTTTTTTTTTTTTTTTGTCGCTACGTGAGATCTTCCTCAATTCTTGATCAATTTCCTTGATTAACCCCTCATTTTAAAGCTTATCGTGCAGGCTAATAACGAAATATGCACTCACGTTCTAAAAATTGTTTTTTTTTATGTCAAAAAACCTGTTTATATATAATATATAAAAGCACCAGACTGAGTTTTTTG
The DNA here is from genome assembly GCF_026930045.1 of Uloborus diversus. Classification (NCBI taxonomy): domain Eukaryota; kingdom Metazoa; phylum Arthropoda; class Arachnida; order Araneae; family Uloboridae; genus Uloborus; species Uloborus diversus. The sequence goes on from NC_072734.1 coordinate 96,220,637, forward strand.
GTTACATTTATAAGTGGTTTGTTTAGGTGGTTTGGTCTATTTATAAGTGGTAAGTTTGGTTACATAACTTGCGCTGTGACCGAAAGAGCTGAATGGCTCGAACGGTGGAGCGTTCGGCTGGTAACCAGCTGAATGAGTGTTCGGGCCTGGTCTGGACAATCTGCGAGAATAAAAAAATTAGACCATTATTACGCATTACAAGAACACTTTCCAAACAATAAGTGACACACATAACGCGATAAAACAAATGAGACCGGAATCTCTCCGTGCTGTTTCCTTGATGCAGCCTGTATAATATGCTTCTTATTCGAAAAGGTTTTTTTTTTTAAATTTTTTTATTGTTCGTTTGAAAAGCTTTGGCACCACTCAGAAACCTAAAGCATATTGTAAGCAAAAAAAGAAGTATCAGGGTTAAGGTTTCAATCTACAAGGGATTTTTTTTTTTTTTTTCGTATACTAAAGTGTAAATTTTTCGAATGAAAAATTTTGACCCTTTGTATGAATAAAAAAAATTCTACCGCAAATTGAAATTACGCTTTTTATTAAGTTAATCAATGAATATTCATGAAACTACGAAGGAAATCATAACAATTACTATTAACTCCATGAGTAAGATATCATTTTTTTTCTTCTGCTTTTGGCAAAACATAAATAGCCAGTCACAATGTGACTACATTCAAAAAGATACGCTTAAAAAACTTACTTAATTCAACTGAATTAGTATTTTAACCGTTTGATTAAATGATGTATTAATTACGTTTTGAGTTAAATCTCTCTCAAGAAATCGATCGAATACATGCTAAAAACAAACAGAAGGACAGATAGTTTCCAAAAATGGTTATGGTAGGTTGAGTGCCTTAAAACGTGTTGATCTGTGTAAATACGAAAATTCTCACGCAATCAATAGTTTATTCTATGTAGAAGAAAGTAATCGAATGATGATCATTTTTCATCTTCTATATTTGACTCCTAGATCGTTGAAGTTTTGTCTTTTAGTCATAAGCAAAAATGGGGTTCCTTTAAGTAAAAGTAAATGACTAAGAGTTCCGTTACCTCAAAAGTTTGGGAACCACTGATCTAAACAACGAATACATAAGCTAAAAGTTACTGCTTGTGGTAAATAATGTTTCATAAGCAGATATGCAAAGTAAAACAAATAATTATGATCCGGAAATTCTGTCCCTCTGTTTTTTTTTTTTTTATATATATATAATTTCTAGTTTTGGTTACTAAATTGGCAAATAAAAAAATTAATGAACCATAAAAAGTGGGCGAGGGGGCAGTTGCTATCCCCCCCCCCCGAATCATCGTCACTGTAAATATATATATATATATAGGTCAAAATTTAACTTTCTGTTACTAAGCAATATTAGAAGACGGTTCTCACTCGCTTAATCAGCTACATGAGAAAATACAAATTAAAAAATAAACTTTGGTATTTTAGATTGCTTGTTTAAAATATGGCTGATAATTAAGTTAATTTTTTCAGAGATCCGTACTGTTTTGAAAAAAAAACTGCTATTTACTTACAGAACCTTCCGAGAGACAGCCACGGCAGAGGTTGGGTTGACATTCAGGATAGGCCAGTCTTTGGTGAAAATAAACGTTATTATTTTTTACGATTGCCGCTGGCTGATGGAAAAGCAGGTTATTTTCGACACATTGCTATGATTAATACTAGCGTAAGTATATAAATTTTGAATTTAATCTATCAAAGAAATTATCATTCATTATTTATTTTGTTATTCATTTAGACTGTAACTGGAAAAGGAGTTTGTCTGTTGTCAGTGATCAAATTTGTAATTGACTCGCCCATTTTAAACATAAAAATTAAAGAAATAGAACGTTTGATATTGCGAAAAAAAATTAATTGAAAGTAATCAACCCTTTCAAAGCACGAAGTTGAATAATTCTAATATTCACTTTAGGGATTGTAAGGAATTCCTTTTTCAAGTTTAAGAGCTTCCGACACTAAGCGGCATCTTTGCAGATTTCTTTGGCGACTGCTGCTGAGTGGCGGATGTTGTAAAATTTTTCTGCATAGAAACCTGTTCCTTGTACTCCCGAAATAAGTAAATGCAATAATTTTCGATTTTCTTTATTATATTTTATTAGTCCAAATGTTATGTAGGTATTTTTTATTTTCAGTTATCGTAAAAATGCCACATATAGCTGAATAAGGCTATATATTTAGCGGCAAAACATATATGCTACAACAATAACAACGTAGAAAACAGTGCAAGCGGTCATGGGAATTTTTCTCTTACGGATTTAAAAACAACCTCCAATAAACAGGCTCCCCCCCCCCCCCAGTGCTAGCGGATTCAGAATACTACTACAAGTCTCGCATTCTGTTATCAATGTCAAAATCTTTTTCACTCTTTCAGAATGGAAGGAAGACCTTTCTGACACATGGGCAGTATGATGTCATCCAGATATTAGCTCATCAAAGAGAGAACAATACTGTGTAAGAAAATATATTCGTTATTGTATAAAAATTTGGAAATTTCTCTTAATAAGCTAGACTATATACAACCCTTTTTTTTCACTTGTACAAGCCTCCTCAAAATTTCAAGTCACCTCAGTAGTTTAGTCAAAACTTTACCTTTATTTTTTCGGATCAAGTCTAGCTCCAGAGAATTTTATCTCAGGTTGGACCATTGCAAGCTATTTCAAAAATCAAAAGCTTTCTGTCAAATTACTTGTTTGTATTTCTTTCAAAAAACTTGTTTTTTAAGTTTTTTTTTTTTTTTGGAACAAGTTTCTTATTGTTACAAGTTTTAAACATCAGTAGTAGTAAAATTTATGAAAATGCATGGAGGCAACGAGATGCAAAAGGATGTGAGTGCCAAAATTAAAAGTTTCGAGATAACCAGTACAAATGATAGGTGAACCTCTCCTTCCTTTCAGTGATCGAACTAGTATCCTCGGGAGGTGGAGCTATGCAGCAGCATTAAAAAAAAAATTCAATGAAAGCCAGAATCTGAAATTCAAATGCATTTTTCTCAAAACTTAAAAAGGTCCATTTACATCCTTTTGCTTCACACTGCCATTATGTGCTATTTTCGCTTGCAATGCATGCGAGAAAGCGAAGGGATTTTCCAAACAGATTCCCGTGTTTATGATGAATATTTTATTAGACTAATGTAGGCTCTTAAAATCAGGAAAGAAGTATTTTTAAATCACGTAAAATATTAAAATTCCCAAACAACCTGGAAACGGTTACTGCTGACACAAAGTCTGAACTCGAATCAACCGAAATTCGAAAAATTGTAGCTGAGAGACTCCGTTTACAAAATTGTTCTTCTAATTATGATAATTTGTTCCCAAAAAAATGACACCTATTCCACAAGCAAATCACTTTGATTTGGCTTTGGGTTAAAATAATATTAATAATACTTTTTCCCACCCTAAAAATCAATTTTTTTCTCTAGGTATTACCTCACCACGCTTTTAGACAAGCCAAGCCAGCGACACCTGTTCTCTGTGACAGATATGGAATCGGACATGCCTAGGACAGAAGAGTGCCTAACTTGCGACCTCGGTGAAGATTGTACTTACGTGGATGCCATTTTCAGCCCTGGTGCAAAATATTATGTCCTTGAATGTCTTGGTCCAGGTGTGCCCTGGATAGAGCTGCGAACGACAGATGGACACGCTAGATGTAAGAAATGTTTTTGTCAACACGATAGTTAATTTTCAAAAAAAAAAAAAAAAATACAATGATAGCATCTGAATTAACTCGAGTGAATGGAATAAGATTTTTAATGATAACTTCAACTGAAGAACCGCATCAAATGAAATGAAACCTTAACTGTCACCTAACAAAAGTGTAGCGGTGTCATGCTACGACTAGCGCTGATATGTAGTAATATCTACTGCCAAAATTTTGAACAATATATCGTCGCCTTCAGGCGATCTTCCTGTTATTCCTATATCCTTCTCTATTTTATTTTCGTTTATGTTCAGCTGGAAAGAGTTGAGTGTCCGCTTAAGGTAGATCTCATTTTGTTTCCAAAGTGCAGAACCAGACGCTTCAACTCAGAAGCAATAACTTGATCAAGATCAAAATTGATAACTCACGGAAAGATGTTCGTCATTGCTCCATGCGGTTGGGCTTTTGCATCTTGGTTAGCGAAGGGTATTTCATTTCCCTTCCAAAACCTCAAATGAGGCATTCTCCTGATTACCACCTGGGAACCATCCTGTAGGGTTCACAGATCCTCCGAGGGGGGATTTTATTTATTTTTCCATTTAAGTTGAACCTCAAAAGAAAGCAAAAAAAAAAAATGGTACGCGAAAAATGCAAACCTGCCTCTACTCAGGAGGATCACATACTATTGAAGAAAATCAATAAATGAGCATGAGCTGACTGCAATGGGGAGTAAATTTCACTTATTAATATTTGATATAATATTTCACTAAGTAAATGAACTGCATATCTTTTTCGTTTCAGTGGAGGTGCTAGATTCCAATGACAACGTCCGAAATAATATAGAAAACACAGCCATGCCACAACTCAGGACTTTTAATGTGCCTATAGAAGGAGGATATAGTAAGTAAAAATTACTCATACATGTATACAGGGTATCCGTAATTAAATGACCCTACATTGAAGTTTTCTCGCGGCGAAACTACAGAGTGCGGCAAAAAAAACTCGGACAAAGTTTACATCATCGTATAGTATATTTATAATTTATTTTTAATGAGTATCTTCATTTACTTTTGTCTCTGACTTTATTAGAAATAATTTACAAACCAATATTTTAGTGTATGTGTTGTTTTCCAGTTTTCGTACAATTTTAAACAAAAGACCTGGTATTTTAAAGTTTAACCTGGTAATGTAAACCAAGGAGAACGACAGTTTGTCGATTGTTTGCTTGTTGTGCTTCGGTAAATATTATTTGATGCAATATGTCGTTACAAGTGGCTTGGAAATTATAATCGACGTTCAAGAAGTGTACAAAAATGAACAGTGAACACTTTCCTTAATCGTCACCCAAAAGTGAGTTCAATGAAATCCTTGGGCTTCCATGAGAGAAGTGGTTCGTGAGAGACGGGGGGGGGGGGGGTATTGGTAATCGATCAGTGCGACTAAGAGCAAGAACAAAGCTCGAACAGAAGTTTTACGAGTTCCAAAAAGTTCAGCCTTTTGCTGAAGGAAACAAATTCGTATGACTACAAAGATTCCAGAAACATTTCAGACGGGCCGCAAATCCGCGCTGAAAGCGATACCTTTCACTGATTTATCTTTCAAACCAACTCATAACCCCCAGAACAATAGGTTTTGATCTGTAGACAATTCAAGCACCTTAGAAAATGTTAAACATCATCAAAATCCGAAGTCGTGATTGATCTATGATGAAATCAGCACAAGCGACAAAATCTTTTTATTTATTTTTTTTTTATGGATAAGGGCCGTAAAATAAATCAAAAAGTCTATCAGAAGGACATTTTAGAAGCTATTGTATTTCTGTGGGCCTAAGAACACTTCGGCAATGTAGACTGGACATTTCAATTAGACTGCAAACCAGTTCATACGTCGAAAAAGACAACAGTGGTGCAAGGCGCATAGCTTTGACATATTATATGTAAAATGGACGCTCTATTGCTAGAGCTCAATCCCATTTATTACTGTATGTACTATTTTAGAGTCGAAGGTCTACCAGAAACTACCAAAACGTTTGGACTCAATAAACCAATTTCTTTAGAGCGAATAGAATTGATGAAGGCAAAAGACATGCAGCTCTTGGCTGAAAACTTCAATAAGCACGTGCACCTCTGTAATCACTGCAAAAAGTGGCCAGTATGAAACCAATCAAATTTATTGATTGCTAAACGTCTGCTCCTATTATTATTTTTTGTGTTTCGTTAATTTATTTATTTTTTTATGACGTTACATGGAAAATTGCTTGTCCGAGTTTTTTTTTTTTTTTTTTGCCGTACCCTGTATTCTTCAGAAATTTACGAAATTTTGTGTTCAATATAATAAATGGATGGCAATTTATTTGAGTGAATGGGGTTGTTTCCATCTGTCAAAAGTACTATTTTTAGCAATGAAGTTAATAGAATGAGCAAAAAAAAAACATGAAGCGAGGAAAATCTTTTATTTTCCAAACGTTTTAATTTTTAATTAATTTTTTTAAATGTCCGATTTTTCAAACAAGGCGTGGTCTTTATTAGGTTGCAAGTGATGAACTTTGAAGCGTACTCCACTGGCGCGCTGAATGCTGACGCTTGCTGTCTGACGCGTTTCCAGCTTTTGATAATTCAGAAACGAATTAAATATTGCGCTCTACGCTTGCTATCAACCATATCATTGCCAATGCATGTGAATAAAGATGGGAATTAAATATTGCGCTCTGCGCTAATGGCATTAGTGAATCGCATTTTGTCACTTCTGATGTCATGTGCAGAAGCGTAAAAAATGAAATTGCACCGTTTTAAATAGTTGATAAAAATATTAAATTTGGTCAAATTATTTAAAACATGGTTAAATCCTACGTTTTAAAGCATGCTCTTTCAGAAGAGAATACTTTTAAAATTTCGGGAAGTACCCCATTACAACATCTGACACGATATTTTTTAACGTTCATACTGTGATTACTTTTTATATTTTTCTTGTCATTTTTCTCAAAGGGCAATTATTTATTGTTTCATAATTACTTATCTTTACATTAAAATACTATTGTAAGTAAATTTTACTACACATTGTGCAATTAACTTAGGATAACTTTACAATAATTTTCATTAATAACTAGTAACAAAAATGATTAAAATGAAGAGAAACCGTTCACCCCTCAGCAACGTTTTTTTCCGCGAGTTGAAAGGGTTATTAGAGGAATCCGAGCCGAAGCGGAGAGTATTTACATGCAGCTGCTTTCTCAGCAAAAAGATCGTGATGAAGGAAAAAACATATGTACAAAGAAAAATTCGTTGAAACGTTCAACTCGAAAAATCGTTGCTTCAAACTAGTGCGCAAATTTAAGCCACTAGTTAGAAGCAAGGTTTCACTTAGCGTTTCTCAATATTTTGAGTTAAAAATTAGTGAAGACGTGTTTAATTAATTATTTATTTAAAAGTTGGTTTTAAACGAACAATTATAAGTTAAAAATAGATCGAATATTGTCAATCATTTTATCTCAAAGCATATGTTGTTTTAAGACGCAACAGATACTGTATGTAAAGTGCATTTGGTAAAGAGCTGCTATATGGATCGGGTAGGCATTGTCAACATTCCTTTTTGCCTGACGAAAAGTAGTACGCGAATCTTGTTTCACTTTGAAATTTAAACATGGCAAGACTTTTGAAAATATTTTCTTTTCTACATCTTTTGCAACAGTTTCCTTGGATACTTCTTGTACCAACTATAATTAAGGTTTGTTTTTCCCATCCCGAAAAAAAAACCAGCAAGAAAAAACGTCCCAAACAAAATTTCATTTCGTCCACTTTTTTCAACAAATTGAAAATGCAAAACTTAACAATAATAAATAAATATATTTTTCTGATTTTAGGAACATTTTAATACCAAAACATCACATATACATGTGTATGAAGATGAAGTCAACACGGTGAGAAATACATGCAATATACCGACAGCCCGGTTATGTTATCCAGAGACGGCAGTTTCGTCCTTGTTATGGACTCATCAGTGTGGAATAGTGAATAACCGACCTAGAGACAGATGTCATCTCGTTGAAGATGAGAGTGCTGCCAACAAAGGGGTAGACAAAGTAAATGCACAAGGACGGAACTGCAATCTATGGATGCGATAACCAAGTTGTCAGAAAACTGGATGCATTCCTGTCTTCGCCCTGGTTTAGGAGCGGTAACTTACTGCTTAATACTATGATAAATAGTTTAAACGAAAAGTAAAATAATAATAATTGAACTCGGATGATCGGGATTCTACTGTAATTAGTACTAAATAAAAAGAAAGGGTCAGTCAGGCTCGGTTCCTGGGGTAGGCGACATGAGCAACCGCGTAGGGCGGCAAATTTCCCGATGGCAAAACGTAAGAAGGCAAAATAATTGAAAAACTCAAATTTGTTCCTTAGTTGTTTTTTCCCCTCTTTGCAACTCAAATTGCAGCACTGAAGTTACGTGAAAGTAGACTCCATGATTTAAGAAAATAAATATATACAGGGTGTTCCGTTTTAACCTGCAAGACATCAAATTTCGCAACCGTTATTCCTAGATGCATACTTCCAATTGCAAAAATGTTCAAAATCAGCTGCACAGTTAAGATATTGAAAATTTGAAGCAAAAACGGATATGAGTCAGAAAATAAAAAATTTAACTTTTTATACGGGTCCTAGGTCCCCCAACTTACACTGGTGTGCAAAAATTAAGGACGAGACTTTTTTTTTTCAATATAACTTTGTACAAAAGCTTTCCAAATCAACACATTTAATACCGTAAGATCCCCAATACGTAAAGACATGTGTAATGTAAGCAACACTTACTAAAAGAGAAATCAGAGGGATAAAAAGAAGCTTTATTGAAAAAGTAGCATGGAGCGCAATGCGACTGAAGGCCGAAACATCCCTGTGATGGGTGTCCAGCAAGAAACATCCGGTCTTTAGTAGGGGATATGATTTACCACGACTGCTAGGCAGGTTTCACAGCGTCTGCCTATGCTGAGAATGAGGGTGTCAATGAGTTCTTGAGGCATTGCTGCCCATTCGTCTTGCAGCGGAAATCGAAGCTCCCGAATCGTTACTGGTGGTAAGATACGAGTTGCCAAGCGTCTGCCTAGAAAATCCCATACATGCTCGATGGGATTGAGATCCGGAGATCGTGCCGGTCAATCCATACGTTAAATATCCTCACTCTCTAAGAGCTGTTCGGCAGCTACTATGCGATGACATGGTGCATTGTCGTCCATGAAAAGGAACTGCGGACCCATAGCGCCTCTAAAAAGACGCACATATGAAAGAAGAATCTCGTTACAATAACGGGTCCCGTTGACTGAACCTGCGTAGAAGAAGTGAAAGTCTGTTCAGACCTTCACTTCCAAGCATGATGCCTCCCCAAACGAGAACACCGCGACCTCCATACCTGCTCCTTTCAATGATGTTCGAGGGATGATTGCGGCTTCCCCGCTCTCTCCAGATGAGTATGCGATGAGAATCGCTACTCAGACTGAATCTGCTCTCATCTGTAAAGAGTACTCGTCCCCATTCATTGTCTCTCTAATGCCGGTATTCCCGGCATCACAGAGAACGCCTTCTCCGATGGACAGGCGTTAGAGGTACACACCGTATAGGGCGTCGTGCAAACAGACCACCACCGTGCAGTCTTCTGGCCACGATAAAACGCGATATCGGTCGTCCAGTCGCCTGTGTCTAGCTATTTCTCCCGCTGTCTGCCGCCTGTTTCTTCTGGCCTGTAAGACAATATACCGGTCATCTGCGGGTGTGGTTCCTCGTGGACGACCACTACTGAACCCCCGGATAGCTGTTCCTGTAGTTTGAAATTGTCTCCAAAGTCGTGAAATGATGCTGTGAGCAATTCCGAACTCTGCAGCCACACTTGTCACACTGCGGCCTTCCTCCAACTTCCCAATGATTCGACCTCGGGTAAAAGCATCCAGATGTCGTCTGACAACATGCTTTCTGCCTGCATATCTGCGCATGTGCTACTGTACATCACCTTACTTAATCTCCTGATTGGCCTTTCTGTCCGCTCTGCCTCTTCGTTCAGCTGATATGCTAATTTTTCGACTTCGTCCTTAATTTTTGCACACCAGTGTATATCTAGGGAAGTAATCTCCATTGAAAAATACTACTTACACAAAAAACTTGACACTTGTGCGAGCAAAACTCAAGGAGATATTAGAATTTAAAGTTTTAAGGGACCATACAAAAGATGAGATTGGAACTTATCGCTCTTTTAGAGGAATGTCAGGTTGTCGAAGCAAAAAACTAAGTATTTATATTTTTCACTGCTATTCCAAAACAAATTCAAATGTTATGCCATGATACGCAAAAACACACTACAAAACCTCGAACAATTTGAAAAATTGCACTATATGCACACATATAATTTCAAACCCTTGTTAACCGCTATATATTTCCCTCCAAAAGGTGCTACTGATGGCGAGAGTAAAGTGGCGTGAGCCACAAAACGCTGCGTTTCATAGCTTGGTGAAAATTGGTAGTACAAATGTCAAATGTTTTTCAATGGAGAAAATTTCCCTAAATATAAATAAGGGTACCTAGGGTCCGTATAAAAAGTTACATTTTGTATTTTTTGACTCATTTTTAATTTTACTTCGAACTTTCAACGTCTTAACTCGGGCCGTAAAATTAAAATTCGAACGGTTCGGTTCTTCTTTAACGTTCGACCCCCCCCCCCCCCCCCACGTTCCTTCGGGTGCCCAAAGACCTCCCTGCCAAATTTGGTCAGGATCCAACCAAATTGTGGATTTAATTTTTTCCAGGTGATTTTACAGCCTTTTTATTTTATTTATTTATTTTATTTATTATTATTATTATTATTATTATTTTTTTTGAAACTCGATGGAAATGACACACACACACGCACACACAATATAGATATTCTATGTTTTATTTATATGGATTAGTATTCATGAGACAATTTGGAAATATTTTGTGTTATTTTAATCCTAACAGATGCAAACGTTCGTTTGTTACTACCGCCTGGCCTTAGAGATGAAGAAATGGTGAAATATCCAATGGTTATCAATGTGTAAGTACACACACTTTTTTTTTAAAGATGTTTGTCGATTATAATTGTTCGAGCATTTAGCACATTTATTCATTAGTAGAGACTGGGTTATATTAATAATATCTGCTGCAAAAAGAAAATATTAAACAACTAGCTGCAAAACCCGGCATTGTTTGGGTTATGGCGAATAAATTTTAATCTTTCCGTCTCAATTTTCGCATACATGTCTACAATAAATTGCTGAAATAATTGCCGACAGTTTGAAATATGATTATATTCACCATTTCTAATCATAATTCGATACGCATAAAATTGCATAGCTGATACTTTTTTGGCAGTTTCGACACCTGTAGCGGATTGATTTGTTGAATATTGAAATGATGACCATCCTCACCTTGCCAAAAAAATTAGCGGATACTGTAGAGCATCATAACTGCGGTATGTTTCAGCAATACGTTGCAATTTATTACTTCGACGTTGAATAATAATATCACGATGACTATATTCATTATCAACAATCACAACGGCAACTTCGTTCGTTTGGGGTGCATTGAACCTTCTTTCATGCTGACCGGCTGGTTTTTTATCTGCGCGAATGACAATCTTATAATTATCTGCTACTATTTGGTCTAAAGAAGTCTTAAACTCATTGATTAGTTGATTATGATTATGAAGTAACCGTTGTAATTTTTGAATAATATCTCTTTGTAGTCCTTGAATATTAGAGCAACGTTGATCTGTTTCAAGTTTTTCATCTCCAATAAAATATATTTGAAGAAATTTTGGAGTTTCATCGGACATTGGCAGAAGTGAGCCTACTTGGTGATAAATTTGACCTTGAACCTTAAAAACCGGACTGAAATTTTCTTCATGGCATATTAATGAAGCTCCAAATGAAGTCATTTGAAAACAACGGTTGTATCGACGTATATTTTGTAGAAAATGATTAGAGTCTGGTGTTTTTCCAGTCATATATTCGAGTAATTTTGGTGGTGGTGCATCTAATGCCGGTAAATTGACTTTACCACTCGAGCAGCACATACCAGCAGTTTCGATTTTAAATTTCTGAGCATGACAATACTCACATATCGTATTCATTTTTCCGATGGCAATGTTTGGATGTTCACTGTACTGTTTTTGCAATCATAACTGAAAGCCTGGAGTTCTAAGCTGCCTAATTGATGTGTAGCAGCTTGTCGTTGGCGTAAAGCAGACATTCTTTCGTTTTTTCTTCTATTTTCCAGTTCACGTTGATCGGCAAATTGACGATTTCTTAGTGATCTCAGTAGATCGGGTTTCTTCATTAGTGTTTGCTCATTCCTCTTCAGTTAAATTTTCTCTAATTCTTTTTACTCCTTTGCGAATAGTCGAAAGACGTTGTTCTCTTTGTTCTCCTGTTTCAGTTTGACGTGCTACTTTTCTTCTTTTTGAATCCAGTTTAGGTTTTGAAAATACTTTCTTTCGTCTTGGCATTGTAAATATAAACAGTGTAATATGATTACTCAAAACTCATATCTGGATTGGTACACGAAGATAAAGCTACCAAAAAGTCACTAACTTTCGGTTTATATACCATCGAATATTGAAATTTCTAGTACCAGAACAGTCTGGAATAATCAAATAGACTGTTCCTCCTCACTTGTCAAAATCACTTGAATTTATATGATCACTGTTCACTCTTGACTCAATTAATCTTTGCGCGACTCTAAGCACGATTCAACTGACAAAAAGTTAATGACTTTCGGTTCATATACCATCGAATGTCGAAATTTCTAGTACCAGAACAGTCTAGAAGATTACAAATAGATTTTAGCAGTTGTCCACGTTTTAGAACTATCTAGGTCATTCTGGATATTTCCAGAACTTTCTAAAACATTCTAAGTCGATTATAACGTTCATAGACGTTTTGGAACTTTGTAGATAATTCTAGAACCTTTTAGAACTTTCTAGATCATTCTGGAAATTTCTAGAACATTCTTAGTCGATTGCAGCGGTTGCGCATGTTTTGGAACTTTCTAGATCATTCTAGAAATATTGAGAATCTTCTAGAACAATCTAGATCGATTGAACAGTTGCACATATTCTGGAGTTTTCTAGACTATACCTAAAATTTTATGAACTTTCCCGTAGTTCTCATAAGTTAGAAAAGGACAGACATATACTTTTTCACATTTTTGCCACCCACAACCACCCACTTCCAGCCACCGCGACCAGACTCCCTTATTCCCACCAAGGGACCAAGGGGTGCTTACCACTCCAAGCAGAAGTTGTTTGGAATTGGTGGTGTTAGAGAAAACCCTGTTGGCACACACACACAAATATATATATATAAGATAGATATATGCTTTTCGCAATTTCCATTTTATATTGCTTGTTTTTTCTTTTGAATACTATATATATATATATATATATATATATATATATATATATATATATATATATATATATATATATATATATATATATATATATATATATATGATTTTTTTCTGATAAAAATATAATTCTATGTTTTCATAATTATGTAGTTTCAATTGTCAATCGGCGATTATTAAACTTTTATCAGTCAAATAGCTGTCATTTTCCTCATTCCATTAGATATGGAGGCCCAGGAAGCCAGCTTGTCACAGATCGTTTCTCCGTGCATTGGGGCAGTTATTTGGCAAGCAGGAAGAATTTTGTATATTCTTGGATTGATGGTCGAGGCAGTGGGAACCAAGGTGACAAGAGGCTGCATGAAGTCTATCGCAGACTAGGAAGTACTGAAATCCAGGATCAGTTAGCTGTTGCTAGGTTAGTAAAGCATAACCTCGTTATGGCACAGAAAGAAGGAAATTTAGAGGAAAATTTTTTGCACCTAGGTTTTAGAACAGTGGTTCCCAACCTTTTTTGGCCCATCCCCCCTTTCGGAAGTTAAATTACACCTATCGCCCCCCACGTTCTTCCCTTAAAAACACAAATTAGATGGCGCTATTTTAGTGCAGATTAATGTTACTGAACGCCTAATTTTAGTTTAAAGCTTCAAACAGTGCACGATAAAGCAATAATTAGCTTTAAAACTGAATTTTTTATTCTTAACCCCTTCCCCTCTCCCTCCTCCCGAAAAAAAGAAAAAACGTAATTTGAAGTGCTTTAATTAACCAACGTCATTTACTTCTTTTTCGAATTCATATCTAGCTTTCACACTACGAAACATGCACAATTAAACAGAAATTCACTAAATTAAATCAAACAATAGAAACTACGTACGGTTTATGCGCTGATTGCAAGATTCTGAATGACAAGTGATAAGTAAATGCAAAAATCCATTCCTACACATATCCATCCACTTTTCATGTGTTAAATATATGCTGGCGCCAACGGTCAAACAGTGCTTACAAGATTTTTTTTCTTCCTCGTGAAAACAGTAATAAAATAATAGATATTATTTTTCGCTACGGGGATTTGTTTTAAATCCGAACAGATTTGATTGAGCTGTAAATCACACATGCCTTATTTTCTGGGAACGACTTCCTTTGATTTGGCGTGTCATATGCTTGGTTCGGTATTACACAACATAGGTATTCTGAAAGATATTTCTGAATTGTGTACCGATTTGTTTTAATAAATCTAGTTTTTGAAAGGTCAAGAATTTCCCATTACCAGGTATCCGAATACCGGTCGCCCCCCTATCGCCCCCGAGAAATTCATCGCCCCATAGAAGAGTTCGATCGCCCCCAGGTTGGGAATCACTGTTTTAGAACAATAGCTGTATCGTGAATGCGGGCTACTAGGCCACATTTTGGTACTTTTTTCATCTTTTCTCAATAATTTTGTTACTATTCCCGTTTTTAAGATGTGGAAACTCTTTTTACACGCCTAGAGATTTCTTGATTTAATTTCTGTTCTGTTTTTCTGTTTCTTTGAAAAGAGTAACAAGTATTAAAATATTTTTGTAAGAGACAGAAAAAAAAGCTGATCATACATTCTCTTTTCTGCCTCACTGTTTGTATAGTGTTATATTGATTCTTGATTTAGTATATTCCCTAGTTTGCAGAAAATAAGTCAGAGCGAAGTTAACAAGTTATTTTGAATTATTTCTTGATCAGTTACAGGAAAAAGCAATGTGTTTTTTATTTAACATTTCTAAAAACATTTTTTTTTTCTTCTTTTCTGTGTTAAGACTTTGGAAGTAAGTAGGCACAGCTGTATTTAAATTTAGTAAAGTACAATGCTTTTGTAAAGGCTATCAAAATTCAAATAACATTTTTTTTTATTAATTGTGTGTTAACAAATTAGTTATTAAACTGAAAGTATTAAATTTAATTTATACTACTTAAAAATTTTAAGAACCCCGAAGTGAGCAAAATTTATAAGATGTTTTAAATGAGTTTTAAAAAAAAACATTTGAACCGATCCGACTAACCCTGATAAAGCAGAAGTAGTTAAAAATTATTTTTGGTGACATATCAAAAAGATACACGAATGGTTATATTTTTCGATTCCGTGAATTGATTTGCATTAAATTTGAACTAAAAATAAACTTCTTTTTCCAGTTATCTGAAAAACGAAGTACCCTTTATCGATCGGTACCGTACAGCCATTTGGGGCTGGTCCTACGGTGGTTACAGCACAATTATGGCATTGGCCACAGATAGCCAGGTTTTCAACTGTGGCATTGCTGTAGCACCAGTTACTAGTTGGCTTTATTATGGTAAGAAAATTAGAATGTCCTTTATTTTATAAAATATTTTTTTAACGCATAACGTCTATTACAATGATTTTTCTTAGTGCTTAGTCATCGAGCTTTGTAATTGTTTTCAGCTACACATAGTTAAGCGAATTAACAAACTCTTTTTTTTTTTCCAAAAGGCTGTTACAACAAAAATTGAACTCATTTTTAAATAAACAAGTGATGTAAAGTAAAACCCCGATTTTATCTTTCGCAAGAGACTGGATTTGAATAACGTAAAATACGGGAAAAAGTAAAACACAGAAAGCAAAAACCAAGTAGAAAAAAAAAAGACGACTCTTTCAAAAAGTATAATATTATATGTTTTACGAAAGGAACGTTATTATAACATACCATTTTAGATCATTTTAAAACGTTTAGTAGCGAATCCGGGCCTTTAGAATGAAAATAGTCAGTAACAGTGGATTGTTTTTTAGTCGTTGAGTTAATGCAGCAGCTTCCAGAATTGAAATACTTCGCAAGTTTTTTTCCTGGTCTTTATGGGAAAGAAAAATATATTTCACTATTTTTAAGCTCTTCAATACAATATTGAAAGAAGGGACTAGGGTTTCCAATTCCGTATGGAACCAATCCCGGGGGATTGACATAATTCTTCACTAAGTTAAATTTTTAGGTCAAGAAAGAAAGGTTGTGCGTTCTAGGAAGGACTGCTATTGTTACATGAATTAGTCTTTATTTCGAATTCCGTACACCAATTGTAGAGTCTACAAAGTCACATCTCAAATAGCGACTATCGTTTGGTACTCAAAAGTGTACTTTAAAAAAATCCAAGGCTTCTTAACAAAACATGTTTGCGCAGATTTTTGCACAAAAATTAAGAGCTTGATGTGACTTCAGCAGTTGATTTTAAGGAGATTAAACAATTGTGAGAATATAGTAAAATATCCCCATAAACTTCACCACCATCTAAAAAAAGTTTCTTCTTTTTTTATGGGGGTCATGTTTGGGGTTCTTGTTCCATGAACTTCAAATTTCGGACAAAAATGATGTCTGTTTGATTTGTGTATTGCTCTGTCCAATTTATTTTGCCTTGTTGCGTCATTAACGTTGGTTCATCAGTGCGTTTGATTTGTTACAGCAGAAGGTGAACGATGACTGGGTAGCAGTCTCAATAAAAGTTTTTGAATAATCCCGCTAATTTTACTTCTCACACTTTAAGGAAACAATCAAAAACTAGAGCAGCTTAATGTGCTGCACTCTCATGCGAGTCATCTAGTGTTTCATCCAAGTTTCTGTCACCTCTTTTAGAATCGTGCCAAAGAGATTGAAGATTGCTTAGCTAATTCATTCAACATAATTTTCAAGGTACCACCCACATTTATATTATTAGCTTCACGGTGACAAAGACATCGACAGGCTCTTCCTACAGGTTAGAGAGCATAGATAAAAAAATGTCAGGTTTTTCATTGCTTTATTATTCGGAAAAAAAAAAATTGTGCACTTTTAGTAAGTTTAACGTATCGAGCGCATTCCTTAAGTTTACTGAAGCGTTCCAACATGCATTCAGGCTTCTCTAGCAGATTTTGCATTCTGTATTATATTTCTTAATTTATTCTAAAGCACAGTCTTTTGGTCTCAATATTTAGTGATGGTTTTCGAAAAGGCTTATAGTTTTTACGCATTTTCGCAATTGCTGAACGTATGGACGCTAAAACCTGGAATGCGAATACCAATTCTTTCTCAGAAAAATTGTGAAACATTTGCATGCGAAATCAATGCGGGATCGAAAACCCCTCGGGATTTTGCTCTGAATTCGGCTAAATACCATGCGGAACTCAGGCTTGGAAACACTAGAAGAGACGCGCTGTGCTTCCGGTTCTTGTAGTTCATCTTCATTGGCGGGTGACAATTCCATAACGTAGTCTTTGACGGAGAAAAAGCATTTCTGTTTTCGTTGATTAACTTTAAACAACGTGGATTGTTCAGTAAGTTACCGCTAATAAGCACGAAACTGCAGTCCTCAACTGGAATGACTGAGCTGGTGGTGTATTTCATGAACATGGATTGTATTTGAAAAAGCACAAATAAACACATTTCTTATTTTAGAACATTTTTTTGCTTTTTTACTTCCGATGGGAAATGGAAAATGCGGGAAATTCGTAAATAACAAACTTACTATTCAAGTTAAATTAACATTGTTAGTTTTCGGAAAAACTGGGACCTGGTGAAAAAAACGTGAATGTGAGAAAAACGTAGAGTCGGGTGACGTAAAATCGGGGTTTCACTTCACATCTTTTTAAAGAGGAAGTCATTATTTTTAATTAAAAAGAGCCACAACAAATAATCGTGCACCGCTCTGGAGAGGAAAAAGTTCAAAGCTTTTGTCGAAAATCACAAATGAGGAATGGCACCCAGGTTACTATCTTTGGTGAGTTGTACCTCGGGCCAGGAATTTATTTGGGGTAAAAGAATTTATTTGGGGTCTGTTACTTACTTTTTACTGAATTTCAACATAGGTTAAATTCAAAACCTTCCGAAACTACAAGAAGTATGGCTTTTTTCATTTTTTTTTCTGCCTGAATTGACATGGACTATGCCAACTAGATTTTTCCTCTCAAACTTCTAATATAAATATTAATATTAATGTTTGATATTTAGTAAAACTCAGTTACTTTCGTAAGCCTTGCATTTTGATTTGTATATCAGAGTAGTTATTTCTTTCAGATTAGAATAGCAAAAAAAAATGAAATGAAAAACATTCTTTTTTCTAGATTCTGTGTTTTCGGAGCGTTACATGCAAATGCCTTGGCCTACAGACAATTACATTGGTTACGAGAAAGCGGATGTTACAAAAAAGGCTGCAAACATCAAAGACAAGAAGCTCCTCCTGATTCACGGTACAGCTGACGGTAAGATTCTGAATTTGCACAAGAGAAATAAAACTCAAAAATTTCCAAAAAAGAATAGCAAACTGAGGTCACTTACATTGGTTTTAAAAATCAAAAAAAAATCAAAATGTATCTGCAATTTGAGATTGATATTTCTTAGTTGCCTATAGAGATGCAAAAATTTCAGTAATTTTGACAGGGGGGGTCATTCCATGTCAAGTGATCCAAAATTTGAGAAATTTTTTCACTCGCATTTTTGTATTTCTTTGAAATTTGGCTCATCGATTGTACCCTTCAGGGTAATCAAAACAGTCCCAATTTTTAGATTTTTGTCCCTTTTATTTTTTATTTATGAGACTTCGAATTTTAAAAAAACCCTCATTTTTTCATGGATGCTTGAACATAAAATGTATGATAACACAGCACCAAATATAGGTAGAACAATTTGGTAAAAAGTAATTTAAAGTATATTCGTTGCTGTTTAATATGATATGCAACATGATTAATTTTGTAAAAATTTTCATTTTTAAAAATTTAAATTTAGATTTAAAATTTTTAGAAAACATATAATGATAAAAAAAAAACTCCCAAAATGTTTTGTGTATTTTATCTTCATTTGTGAAAAATTTCAAGTTGGGATCTCAAAGGGATCATATTTTTATGAATTTTCAAATAAAATTTAACTTAAAAAATAAAAGATATTTTTCAGATTCTCTATTTAGTCCAATATAGGATTAGTAAACAGGACTATGCTTGAAATGAACTGGCATGAACTTGCAGATTGATACCCCCCCCCCCCCCCCCCCCCCCCCCCCCAACACCACCTCTTTTAACAATGTAAAAAAATAAAATAAAACAAAATGAATAGTAAACTTATTAAAATGTGGTAAATGTTCTTTAAAACAAGAAGTTTATCCCCCTCCCCCCACCCACCCAAACATACAATTAACACTATACTAGTATCATGCCTTACCTGGGGATTGAGTGGAGAATTATTTTTACCCCCTATGGTTTCTTTTTTTCAGTCCAATGGTTTCTTTTTAGATCATAACTTAACAAAGTGTACTTGATTAATTCAATATCTGATAAGGAAAGTTATGCTTCATTGTATCCCCTATCCCAGTACCAACCTTCAATTTCGGAAGGAGGAAAGAAATAGTTTGTCCCAAGATCATAGCAAAATAGTGTTTCCCCCACGTTGTTTTTTATGTTTTTTCCATTCTTTTCACACAAAACTGCAAACAAATCCAAGTATCAGATCATATGTCTGTTCACACGTAAGTCTTTCTACAACATTTGGAGTGCAACCGGTTTTTTCTTTTCTTCACTGCTTGTTTTCTTTTTAATCTCTGTTGTGAAGGAGAGTAATGCAACAAGATATATCTATACATACAGAGGTGTGAAAATTATTAGAATAACTGTGAAATTTATAGTAAATCCTTGTTATATCAAAGACATATTACTTTATTTTACAAATGTTTATACATTTAATATTGAGGGGGATTTTCAAGATTGTTATTTAAAAAACACGTTTTTAGATGATTTATGGTGATGTTCAGGTAGGAAGATACTTGGGGTCATCCCTTGATAATGTTTCAAGCTCCAACTCCAAGCACACAATTGTGAAGTATTTCTGATTATGACAGGTAAAAGGGGGGTCCAAAGGTTCTCCCCTGTGAAAAATTTGAAAATTGAAGTTCGAAAAAAGCAGTTTTAGACAATCTATGGCGATATTAAGGAAAAAAAGAGATGTGGGGTGCCATCCCTTCCAAAAATTTTTGAAATTAAAGCCTTAAAAACGAGGTTGTAGGCTTTTTTTGTAAAAATTGAGTGCACTGCCAATTTCTTGAAATTAAAGCTCCAAAAACATAATTTAAGTCAACCTTCAATGGAAAGGGGGGGGGGAGTTTTGAAGGGGCTTGGGCACAGAAATGTTTCGTAATTAAAGCACTAAAAGCGAGACTTAAGACATTTTCCGATGATGTTGACAAGGGAGGGGGGTCATTAACTCGAAAAATTTTCAATCTGTAGAAAACATAGTTTTAGAAGATTTTTGGTAATGTTAATGGGTGGAGAGACTCGAAGTCCTCCACTGATAAATTTTCAAAATTGAAATTCAAATACCGCAATCGTAGGCACTTTTCAATACTGTTAGAGGGGTAGGGGGTTTGGGAGATCTCCCGCGAATTGAAGCCTTAACAAGGAAATTTTTGAGGTTCTTCGGTAATATTAGGAGGAGGACAGGTTGGGGAAACCTCAGAGAGTTTTTTAAGATCTAAGTCTAAAGACAAAATTTATTCGACCGTGAATGATGATGAATGATTAATTGAGAGGGCATTTCTCGAGGGTTACGTTGGGAGCACTCTCATGCAGTGCAGTCTTACATAATCGTGTGTAGGCCATCTTGAATGACGTAATGGGGTTTGAGAATATTTTCTCAGATTATTTTCAAAACCAAAGTTTTAAGAACTCAACTTCCAGGCCAGCTTTGGAGACGTGAGAAAAAGGATTTGGAGTTCCCCAGTCCATCCTCAGTTTGGCTATGTCCCTATCTTCATTTTCAATTTTAATTATTGATAAGCATATTGCGGGTAATACTTTCTTCCAATTTTCCTTTGCCAAACACAATAATTTGCTTGGATTTCTCATATTAAAATTCTCAATTTCCAGCCTAATATTTTTTGTTTTCTACGGCCCATGAAAAAGAACTTTTTAACATTTTGAATGAATGTAGTAATTTTCTTTGATACCTCAGGTCTTATTTATTCTACTTCATTTTATTTTAAATGTGCCTCTTGCTTCTCTTGATCAAGCTTTGATTTACTTACGATTTTTACGTTCTAACATTTAGAACTTCTGGTGTGAGTATTCATCACAATACTTTGAATCTCTTGGCATTAAACTGTTCCCCCCCCCCCTCTCTGTTTCAAATATATTTCGCCGACCCATGCAATTTTCTCCACTTGGCAACAATTTTCAGGACAGTATTTTACATCAAAAAATTACATATGGGAATGTTTTGGTGGTCCCTATGAAGCCATACTATTTATCTATTTTTTTTAAACTGAAGAATCATGAAGCATGGTTTTGTATAACCAGGATTGCTGAGAGACAAGGCGTGCACGTTTTGTCACCGGTCCTTCCTCCCATTATGCTAATTTTACTCTATGCACAATACTTTGATTTGTGCCGGGGCCCATAGTTTGACTAGATAGACATACCCGCTAGACGGCCTAGTGAACACAGTGCACTCAAAACTTCTTCTTTTTGTGTTAAAAAATGTTTGAAGCGCACATTTCCGCGGCCCTTACTTCGATAATCTTAATAAAAGAGAATCATGGATGTTCCTAAATTGCATCTTAAGATAACATTTTCCATTCAAATTTTACAGAAAAAATACTTTTTGTCACTATTATATTTCAATTGTTCATTTATATTTACTATTTTAACTTTTTAAAATAACAAAGAGTTTCCTTTGTTTGTTGCATTGCTGAAAGGAAATTGGCAACCCCACTTCTGAAAACTGGGTGGGGGGAGCACCCCTCCCCCTCACACACACCCTTGGCGTCGGCCCTGTGTGAGAAGTTGCTTCTTTCTAACCCAGCCCTGGTTATGCTTACACAGCTTTCATCATATTTTTTTCGCTGCGGGAGAGAAAGTATGATAAAATTAACTCAAAAGTGCCAACAGAGGAATTTTCAAAATAAAAAACTACCAAGCAAAAAATTTTGAAAATCTAAATTTCAACATATGTATTTAAGATCTTTTGAATTTTGTTTCGAATCAGTAATAATCCAACGAACATTATTATGATGAACTTTAAACGAAGAAACTTTGGAATTCAATATATTTGAGCACTGTTTATAAAGGTAATGTTACAAGGATACATCTTCCTATAATCACTAAAAATAAAAAATGCTTATTGAATTTGTTTAAATGAGAATATGTCTGCTTAAATATATGTATATACATATGCATACTTTATTTATTTATTTTTCAAATTAGATAACGTACATGCTCAACAATCGTTGATGTTGATGAAAGCTATCACAGATGCTGGAGTCATGTATCATGCACAGGTAAAGATAAGCATTTACAATGTTAAAATATTTCTTATGTATTGAATAAAATAGTTTATAAAATCCAGAAAAGAACCTCAATTCAAAAAATTGTTTCTGCCATTTATGATCCATCATGAGACACGTTACAATTAAAAAAAATTTGAAATTGCGAAAATATTATAAAACAAAGATAAAGTTATTGATTACGAGATAATTGATTAATAAGTTAAGCTGTAAAAAGAGCAAAAAAAAAAAAATAATTACTAAAAAATTCACTTTAATTTCGCGAAAAATGCAGGAAACTTTAAACAACTATAATAAACAGTCTTAACAATATGAGATTCCTAGTTGTGAGTTTTTCATGGACGTGGATCTTGGTTAGTTCTGAAGGCAGAAGAGTTGAAATATAACAATAAAGTACTTCCCAAAAAAGTCGTCTAAAAATTTTCAAATCAGGTAGAGGTTGTTAGGAGTAAAGAAAAGTTTGATTCATTAATTTGAACAGAGCCATGCTTTAATCTGTACACAGGTTTATCTCCGAAACACAAAATGCTATTTTTATAAATTAGTTATTCCTCGGTAGCAGAATTTATTTCAGCAGTCTGTGACACAGATTAAAACACCCAAAGATTGTCTGCATGAAGAACTGAGATAAAATTCAATGTAAATTCATACTTAAAAAAAAGATGCTAAACTTAAAAACTAGTACATACTACCTGTGGATTATATCTCAGAAAATACCCACAAATCTTTACTTGCTAAAATGTAGGAATATGTTTCTTTCAAAAATTTCAGTTTTCCCCCCTTGAATAAAAAGTCTTCAGAATTTCTCAAGAATCTGCGATGCACATCGCAGCATCTTGCTGTTTCTGCCACTAGGAGCCATTCTAAAGGTTAAATGCTAACTTTGTTCAGAATATAACCTGATAACATTACTTCTTTAGGTGTATCCGGACGAATCACATGGGTTGACGAATGTAAAGTCGCACTTGTATAGGACGATGGAAAGTTTCCTAGACAACTGCTTCGGGATTCCTGAAGGCGAGGAAAGATTACCGCCACAGACAGATGAGAGAAGATAGTGACACCCTCTTCTTCACCACTCCTCTACACCTCTCACACAATCAATGCTTTTACCATGTCCAAGAACTTGAAGAACCACCGAGCAAGTTTTAATCCTGTAAATGTTTAAGTGATACGCATGCACAAAGTCAACTTTCCTTCGGTAGATAATGAGACTCAAATTCAGGCGGTAGCCCTTCCGCGCTTGAGAGATGAAAACATGATTTTTCCCTACTATGAGCTTCTGATGCTTATGAGAAAAAGAAGGTCATGCCTCCAAAGAACGCCTAATGATACAAAATGAAATAGAGATTCGGGTGTTTTCTTCCATGGTTATGAAAGTATAACTCAACTAAAATTAGTCAGCAAAAATTATATTTCAGTGCAGGTTGAACAACCACACTAAATATAAAAAAGCCTTTTTATTCACTTTTATGATTAAAGGATGGAATAATAAGTAAGCCTTACTCACAATGCAGAAAGTAGTCACAAGTCTTTCATACTAACAGTTGAGATATTCCCGGCACAAACGAACAAAACTCATTTTGATGATGATGGAAGAAATCAATGAAGTTACGAGAGAATACACTTTCCACTGTGGTTTCCTCACACATGTGTTCAATGATTCACAAAAGCACATTAAAGATAAGGGATACAAAATGAAGTGGTAAGTTGAAAAAGATCAAATAGAGAATCACTTACGTCTATGCATAACACTACTCTTGATGAAGTGTTCACAGTTGTAAACCATTTTTAACAAATTGCATCCTGAGTTACAGCCTGTTAGAAATCTTGAAGACTTAAATAATATGTTAGGGGCATTAATCATTACATAATGTCTTCAAAATGTTTAAGTTATAGTATTGTTTGCCAGGAATATATATTTTTTTCATCCAAGAGGGGAAAAATACCTGAGTGCAAATAATTTTCTTATTTTAATTTTCAAACTTAAACTTATTCAATTGAATTACATTTTCCTGAAATATAGATAGCTTACAAATTATTTTATAACTTCAACCAATTCATGCAGAAAAGTTTTAAGGCAATATTACCGAACCTTCAAAGAAATTCTATAGTTTTGATGGATTAATATTATCTCTTAGTTCAAGCTTTTGTTGCATTCATTTTTATTGAGGAAGAAAAGTTTTCTTGCCTGAAAAGACTTTGTTACAAAAGTCATTAAGGGTAGACATGCATAGCATTGGATAGTTGCATTTCAATCAGGTTCTTCAATTGCTGAATTTTTTCAAGATAACAAATAATGATAGATGCCCAAAATTAAGCCTTGAAAAGCAAAAACTAGGTCTTCAATATTTTTAAGGCTTTGCCTTAGTTCATAAGTCTTATTTATTAATGTACAGAATGAAGCATTTCACACTATAACATAGCATCACATTACAGAAATCCATCATAATTCATTGTTCTCATCATTCTTCATAATTATAGTATATAACAAGTAACTATGTTCAAAAGGTGCGAAAAACAGTAAGGCAATAGATTTATTTACAAAACTTTATGAATTGCTATAATTTAATGATTTTCAAAACTATATAAAGATACAAATAGATACTTTTTGGCAATTGTATTTATTTATTAATTTTTTTTTTAAATTTATTTATTTATTTTTTATTTATTTATATTTTTTTTCCCAAGTTTTTAAAAAAAATCATGTACAAGTACTCTTGTTGGAAAAAACCAACTGCTAGTCAGCAATTATAAAATTTATATTAAAAAAAAGTATTAAGAATCAAAGAACTATTGAATTAACCTTTTTTTAAAATTATTATTTCAATATCAGTATCGTGAAAGAATGCTACTTTAACAACCTTGAAATACATATGCAGGCATTAATTGAAAGTACGTGGATTGCTCTTCCAAAAGAATATGGAATAGGAATAAAACAAATCTGAGAAACGCTTCAGTACTGTTTTAAGTGCTGTTAAGATATAATGTTTACAATGATTTAGAACAATAAGGATATTAACTCTTTCATGCATGCAGTTTTTCCCCTTCTGTAAATAGAATTATATTCCCATAAAATTACTAAAAAGTAATCTAGGGATTTTTAAATTTGTATATTTACTTTTTATGTGATTACTGTGATAACTTGAAAAAGGTTTACAGGAGAATTTTAAGAAAGAACCATACTTAATTAAAATCTTTTATCAACTGTCTAAAAATAAAGCAATTGAGAAACAATAAAATATTTTTTCATTCTAAGAAAACACATTTTCACTCAAATTGAAATCAAAATCTTTAGACATAATTATATTGCTATATCAATGCTTATATACATTTATATCGGAAAAAGTATGCATCAGACTTCTGTTACAATGACTTACTTGGGACCATTAATTTGGGACATTATATGGAATGGTGGATATTATGAACACTTGGAGAAGTATTTTTATGCCTGTTGAAAAATTTGCCAAGAGTGATTACAATACAAATCAAAAGTGGTTATAATAGATGTATGCTGAAAAAAGGTTTCAAAATCTATTTATTAATAAGAATATTCAGCATGTTAAGTTTTGCAGTGCCTATTCTGAAAATTATTGAATATTGGAAGCCGCAAGTGGTGAACAAAAAGAAACGGATGTGAAGTTACATCATCCAATTTTAGTTTCTATTTCAATGCTGGTGCTTTTCAAATTATATTTTTAGCGTCCATCTTTGAAATGTTTATATATAGTCTATTGTCACCTGTCTCTTGTTGTATTATCTATTGGTATGTTAATATATTTTAACCTGAATAATCTTGTTGGTAGTAGTTGCAATCTTTATAGGTTGAGTTATACAGCCTTACTAAGCGCAAACGAAGTATCTGCAGCCGAGTTCAAAATGAGCAATTGCTGTTTAAAGTTTTGCGTCTCTATTCAGATGAAACTTTTTCAGATTTTTTTAAAAAATATTTCCAGTTTTGAAATGACCATAAAACATTGTGTTCAGGTGAAATATGTAACAAAGCACCACCTAGTGGCCATAACTCAATTTTGATTAAAAGTGCAGATAGGACTTTTGTGCTTAGCACGGCAACATACAGTACCAGCAATCAAGAACACCATAATCAGGGGTGTTCCCAAAGGGTTTACTCAATATACGCCGTATACTCTCAAACATTTTTTAGACATATAGCGTATACCCTCAAAAAATAGATGGGAATGTCACTGACCAAAATATAATATAAAGAGATCATAACTAATGCCTCGTCTGTAGCGCCCATTTTCAATGTACCATTTAACCTTCGGTCAGACTGCCAAACCTCCGGTCAAAAGCCTCCTTCTACAGATAAGAAGATTGTGCACTTCAGGCGTCTGACTGAGAGTCAAATAGACTGCTGAATATGGGTGTAAGAGATAACCTTGACTATACTTACTGCTAGAAATCTTGTTGGTGGCTGTCATCCAAATGTGTTTAGTTTCAATTTTTATATTAACAGTATTGCACAAAATAATTTTGCATGGGCGTATAATAATAAATCTTACTCACCTTAATAACATACTGAATATGTACCAATCAATATTGTTATACCCTTAGAGCAGGAATTAATAATGCGAGAGAGCAAGTCCAATCACTTGCTTAGCAAAAGCTGAGGCAAAGACCCCAAGTCATGTGACTCAACAACGACGAATGGTTGACACATTTTGCATGAAACTAGCGAAAGGAACCTGATTTCTTCCAATGCTGTGCTTGAAAATCTATTATGTGACTTGAGGCCCTTGCATCACGAATGAAAGTCCTCACTCCCTCCATTTTATCTCTTCTCAATGGTTATACTAATTCATACAAACATTTAGCAAGATTTGTAAAATATAAAGGATGCAAAATGATATGAAATATAAATAATATATGCAATTTATTTTTCTGCTAAATGCAACTGCCCCTACTAGATGTGTTTTGTATGTTTTTATGACAAATGTTTTTATAGTTGCCATTTCAAATATTTGAAGGATAGTTCCAATGATGATAGAACAATGATAAGCCTGTGTGTGGAAACACATTTCTCAATAGAACTTTCTTTACAGAACTTGAAAAATTCAGGAATAAAATATTACAAGTTAAAATTAAATAAAATATATTTTTCAAAATTTTCAGAGATGAGCTACTTGTTTAAGAGGACATTGTTAAATGAATAAAATAACTATATTCTTGTTAATATGTTTTTGTAAAGTACCTCTGACCTAGCATTAACTTACAAAATACCGAGGAACTAAAGTTTTATAATGAAGATTTTAGTTTTATGTATGTAATCATGCTAATTTGACATTGATCTCTACAGACTGTACTTTATCATCGACTTTTAGGCATAATACAAAACAATTTTAGAATAAACTTCTTCAGGATTTCTATGCAGTGTGCACGCAAAAGGAAAAAAAAATGTTTTCAGAATTACTTATATCTTTTTAATATTAAGTAAGAAATTATTAAAAATATATTAATTTACCACAAAGAATGCAGCATTTAATTTAACTTTTCATGTTCAATCCTTAAGGTAAAGAAACCACTTTCTAATACATATAGTTGCTTTGCGGTTCATCTTTGTACAGATTTAAGTAATGGGTATTTGAATACCATGTAAATGATTTTAAGCAAACTAGATGCTTCAACTGCATTTTTCTCCTTAGCTTAGAATTATTGTATAGTCAGTTGGTGCTTAATATTTAAACAAAAATGATGAAGAATATTAGAGAAGTTTTTAAATAAATAAAGTTTTATTGTACAAGCTGGATAGCCTTTAACTTTTTATACAAAAGGCTTAAAGCTAATAAAGTTTCATTGAGGTACAAAAGTAATACTGCATACATGATCCCCTCCCCCTCAAAAAAATCATGAAACTTTGCCGATTCAAAGTGTTATTTCACAAAAATTTAACCTTAGCTCAACAGCAGCAACTTGCCAGTCGCAGCACAGCTAACATAGATATTTGCCAACCAATAGAAACTAAATTTAAAAAACAACTCTTTATTTTAAGAAATAAAAGATTTTTTAAAATAAAGGACTGTTAAATGCTTTATTTGAGTTCAAAAAAAAAAAAAAAAAACTTACATAAAATTCAGGATCTAAAAACTGACTTTCAACCAAAATTTTATTTGTGAAAATTGATTACCTAAAAAATGTTTGGAAAATCAAACTATCCAAAAATTCAAGATCATTAAAATGTATCAATGAAAATATTATGTTTTAACATTAGCATCCAACAATTACCCTAAATTTAAATACCGTATTTTATCAGTTTTAAGCGTTAAGCTTCTTTCTTATCGAGCTTACAGGCTCAACCCTTACATAAAATGATCAACACTTTCTATGTTGCAAAAGAAGGTCATGCGCAACAATATTTTCATTGCACTTACTCTCAACAGTCTGAAGCCAGCATTGATTCATTATACAATGAAGAATAAAATTACAACAACTGATATCAAATCTATCATTTAGAATTCTTTGTAAGTTTAGGGCAGCAGAGTCAATAATTGCTTTTGAGCTAAGAAAATCAATTTAACCAATCAGATTAGGACATAATTTGTATTCAAATTTCACGAATAAGTAAATAAATAAAATAAAGTATAAAAGATCTTGATACTTACTGAAAAATTACAATGTTGTGCAGACCTTTATATACTCCCCCCCCCACCTCAATAAATATAGTAAAAGAAGATAGCATAAAATGAATCTGTTTAGCATGTTAACTTCATTTAGTTCAACTATTTGCTAAGTTTAAAAAGATTAGCAGCAGATCAAGCATACACTAAGTCATCGTCAACAAAAAAAATTAAGTTAACGCAAGTTACTTACTCTATATATTGTCGCCTCAAAGCAACAGTAAGATATCTAATCCCAGAAATAACACTAAGATATCTTACTGTTGCTCTGAGGCGATGATATGTAGACAACAAGTTTAAAGAAACACAGAAGTAGATAACATGTTATGTGTGACTTACAGTCAAAGTAGAAGGAATAATTCATAAAATGGGGGGGGGGGGGTACGTTGCACATTCATTGCCTTTTGATTTTATACAGGCGAAACAGTAACATACTTTCTGAGCAATTTTTAAAGAACTGAATAGGAAAATTCAGAAGGTTATGTTTTCTTTCCATTAAAGTTTGTTACCATAAGAACCAATTTAGAAATTAGTGATTTTTTTGGAATGTTTGAGCTGTATGCACTCTATATAAATGGTGTATGCATGGGCTGCTGTTAACTTTCAGAAGACATTTGATATTTGTTATCTTCATTTCATAAATGGCTGAGATATGACTAGGTGCTAAGCCACAAATAGTTGACTTATCAACCATGTAGAAATCTACATGTTGTTGGTGAAGAAAGCAATAAATAACAGACACATGCTGTTTCACACCATAGAAAAACAAAGTGCAGTGTAGAGAATAACATAACCAGTTGAGAGAGGAGATATTCTATTCCATGAGACATCAATTTCATAAAGCCATAAAAGTTAAATTGAAAACTAGTAAATCATTCTCTAAATTTAATTTGGATAGTGGATCAGTTTAGCAGCACTCCAGTTGAATTATGAAGTTTGGAAGATACAAGTGAACCATCTGCAGTGATTCTAGAATATGATATTTGAATTGACTTTGGAAACATTATGTATGATAAACATGACTCTTTTTAACAATCAAAAGACATATTTTTTATTAAAATTTAAATTCTTATCTAATGGTACAAAATAATCCATTTTTTATCTAGTTCTATACTGAAATACATTGAAATCTAGTGTGTTAACTCTCAAATTTCATTTTCCTTCGCACATTTCCAGAATCAGAGAGAGAAAACTAAATGTTTAGATATGTTTTTCTCACAACAAGAATTTCTGACATGTCTCAATATTGAGCTAGGGCAGCGATATGTTTGAATTAAAATATGTAAATAAGTAATGAATTAAGTATAAAAAAATCATAAATTTGAACAAAAATCAATACTTGATGAAGTGTTCAATACAACTTGCGGTTGAATTACATGACCAAATCAGCATTCAGTCCCAATACCAATGGGATAAATATTTTTTCATATACTTTTTTTAAAATTAAACACAAAAATCAAGAAAATATTTATCACCACAATTTAAAAGAATTATTGTTTTTAAAAATGTACAAATTTTCATCTTAGTCATGGATAAATATAGGATATAGAGTGTCAATGATACTACAAAATTAGAAACTTTCTTCCCACAAATATCATTAAGATATTAGATTTTAACATTATATAAATTTGGCATTGAGTTAAAGCTAAACAGGATAAAATTTAGTTCATTAATTCATGATTCAAACTTCAATTTACAGCTCAGAACTTTACAATTAATATCATTAAGTAAACATCTTATGAGAGAAGAATCGAAAAACAAAATTCTAGCAGTCAAGGAATCACTTTAACAAACAATTGCTAATCTTTGATGCGGTTAAAAATTAATGTATGAGTTCATTAAATGCTATTCATTTTGATATGAATTATAGCTGTCTAATTTTCTAAGGATTCTAATTCAGCTCAATATATTTTTTGTGATCAGTAGCAGTTATGTCACTTCACAACATAGTACTCACATTTCACAACATAATGCATTCAATTGTATAGTCTTATCATTATATTGTATATTCTATTATTTGGTGCTTTTTAGAGTGCTTTTTTCAGAGGAAAAAGTTATGGTATAATTGTTCTTCTGCTGTACTTGATATACAATAGCTTTGCTCATAAAATTTAGATGGGTTCATCAGTACACAATTTGATGATTAATCTATTTGCAACAGTTTCTGAACTGGCTGGAAGAAAGTTCTGAATGTGTAAATATATAATTGTACAGTTACTACTTTTGTAATCCTGTTTTTTGCGTAAATACATTACCCCACTTCCTCTAGTATTTATGAACAAAAATATTGAGCTTAATCGACATGAATCTATGAAAAAAATGGAAGACAATTATAGTTTTTTTTTTAACTTTAACGATCTGAAAACGTAAGGTGCTAATTGAGACAAAGGATTCAATATACAAAGTGATTAAGGATTTACTAAAGAATTTAACCTGAATCATACTAAATGCTTAATATTAAGAGAGTAAAGGTGCTGCAAAGAGACTACTGAGAAAATTGTATTTCATTGAATAATCACTTGGTTTCTTAAATTACAAGTTTATTGAGAATAAAAGCAACACATTACTAAATGATATGATAAACACTTTGGTAATTCAAATATTTAACAGTGATATTAATTGATTCATATTATCAGTTAAAAGATAATTATTTTTTCTTGTAATAGACTTGTAAATATCGAGAAATCAGTTAAATTCGGTAAAATATGAAAATATTTTCCTTCCTCAAAGAATATTATAAGAATTTAATTTGTTCAAAAATGAAACCTGATTTTGTCATACATTAAAAAAATAATTTAGTCCTACCTTGAACTGTTAAATTGTCGAAACATGCATATTACTCTATGCAATAACTTATCCTAAAAAGTACATTGAAGATCATGTAATTGCAAAACGTAGTAAAATCATAAAAATATTTCAGAGAAATAGTAGGAAAATGATCAGTAGTTGGGCAATGATTTAATTAAGCTTTGGAAGAATAAAAAGGGGGGGGGGCAGACAGCAGAAAATTACTTTGCATTTGAAAGTTCATAGCTGAAAAATATAGAAATAAAATTAAAGTTTTGACAGATTTGGATTAAGCTCAAGATTTTTCAAGTTACCATCGGCAGTTAAGTTGTTTATGTAGAACAGCGGTTCCCAACCTTTTTCTCTTTGCGAACCCCTTGGAACAGGCAAAAAAGTTCGCAAACCCCCTGATGTTGAAATTAGTAACATGTAAGAAACAATAAAAAAACAGCATGTTTGCTTTCCATTTTTTGCAGCATTTGATTGCAATAAACAAAAATATAATTGTAAAATATCATTAAGAGCAAACATTAATAAAAAGTTAAAACTACATCTACAAGAAAAATTATAAACAAGAAATTTTATAAACCAACTATTTTTTTAAGCATACTTTAAATTGGGGAAAAAATCCTTAATGCGATATTTGTGGCTGTTTGACGGAACAAAGAAACTGAAAGTTTGGTTCAATGTCTGACATTTTGAGTCTTAAATCAGGCTCTGCATTCAATCTGCTTCGGTATTTATCTTTGAGATAAGTATAGGAGGAAAATCCTTTCTCGCACAGATATGTTGTACAAAATGGTAATAAAATTCGAATTGCTTTTTTGGACAAAACGGTATAGTCATTTCTTACACTGAGCCAGAAGTCAATTAACGAGAGCTCTTAAAAGGTAGTTTTCAATGAATTATCACAGGATAACTCGATGAGCATTTCCTTTTCAGGTAATGTCAGGGTGTTCTCTAAGCATGGATTTCCTTCAAAAGGATTGCGTATCCAGTTGTTTGAGAGAGGGACGTTACGCCTATTAGGAAAATACTCGTCAAAAGTTAGTTCAAGATGTTGCAGATGTTCACATACATTTCTTTTAACGCTTTCATCAAGTTTCATTGAGTTTTCTGATAAAAAAACTACTAAGAGAAGTGAAACAAGAAAACTCACCCATTTCCAGGCATTGGATCCAGAAATTCAATTTTTTTACCATAGCTTAAATTTTATCATATACAACGAAAATATTAACAACTGCACCTTGCAAGGATAGATTTAATTCATTTAATTTTGAAAAGATGTCAGCTAAATATGCAAGCCTTTGCATCCAAAGAGGATCGAATATGCAAGTGGACAAGTGAAATGGATGATCAACAAAAAATGCTTGGACTTCTGACTTCAATTCAAATAAGCGTGTCAAAATTTTGCCACGGGAAAGCCATCTAACTTCTGTGTGAAGAAGTAAAGTAACATGAAGGCTTCTCAATTCCTCACAAAGCGCGTGAAATAGACGGCAGTTTGTGGCACAAAGCCAACAAATTTTCCTGTCATTAAATTTTGCACCATCCGTGCACACACCCACACACAAAGACCAATCTATTCCATTTTCTTCAAAGTAACTGTGGACCAGTTCGAAAATTGCTTCTCCAGTTGTGTTGGTTTTCAAAGGTTTTGCAAATAGTACATCTTCTTTAATTGTATCGTTAAAAATATACCTAACATAGACAAGTAATATTGCAGCATTTGCTACATCAATCGACTCATCAAGCTGGATCGCAAAATTATTCCCTTTTATTCTATTCACAAGTTCTTTCTCCACATTACTTGCCAAATCAGTAATTCTGCGTGATACTGTGTTGTTTGATAGTGGAACCAGGTCAATTTTTTTTGCTGACTTTTCTCCCAGCATACACTTAGCAATATCTTTAGCACACGGTCCAATTAAAATTTCTGCAATTGTATGTGGCTGTCCAGATCTTGCAATTCTATAACTGACTCGATATGAAGCTTCAAGGGCCATTTTACTATCTTCGTTGGATTCTAACAGGAACGTAGAGACGCTACACTTTTTATTATATTCCAATTTTCTTTTAAAATATTCGATAGGTTTGTCCTTGTGTGTCGGATGCTTTGTTTCGAGGTGTCTTCTCAGAAGTGACGGTTTCAAACTGCTGTTCGCTAGAACTTCGTTGCAGAGAAGACAAAGCGGTCTAGGTTCAGACTCTTCTCCAGTAAAATAAAAGCCCATTTGTAAATAGTCACTATCATATTTTCGCTTTTTTCCTTTTTTCCCTAGTTCACTTTTCTGTTTAGTCGGGGGAGGCGGCAGTTCATTACAGCTATCTATTTCAATATCCTGTGTTGATTCGAAAGTTACTGCTGATGTTGAGGGTTGATCGATTGACTGCTTGTCCATTTGTCGCTCAACCAAACTACCAGTTTTCAACCATCGATCCATAACAGCAGAAAGTTATCAAATCATAAAAATTACCAACACGATTATAACTTCACAAACAGAGTAGCAAGTTCACGTAGCAAAACCAATTGCAAACAAAATCACTTGTTTTCAAGCATCTCTAAAGTATCTCTAAATACG
The DNA here is from genome assembly GCF_026930045.1 of Uloborus diversus. Taxonomy (NCBI): domain Eukaryota; kingdom Metazoa; phylum Arthropoda; class Arachnida; order Araneae; family Uloboridae; genus Uloborus; species Uloborus diversus. The sequence continues at coordinate 96,254,978 of NC_072734.1, forward strand.
TTTGTTAACAACTATTTCCCCAGAACTATGAGCATGCTGATGTTATATATTTTTGAAAACGAACAGATGGGTAAAATCCAGTAATAAATTTCAAGTTTGGAGCCTTTTGCTGTCATGTCTGCTATTCGATCACTGAATTCGACGGAAATTCCCGAGTTATATTTCAACCAGATTAGAAATAATACCCCTATGATGCATTGTTTGAGAATTCTTTATTTTTTTCGACATATGTATATTATGTATATTGTTTGATTGACTCCACGCGATGGAGCCTTTTTAAGGTCATCGTGATCCCCGCCACAGCTTAATACAACGTTTCTGCATGGCGCCTCGCAATAAAGAAGGAAGGATATCTCTTTTTGTTGTCTATCGAAAAAATAATGAGAAAATTTCTTTTTAACCAAGATTATAAAACCGCTCAAAGATTTTTTTTTTTTTTTTGAGCTTAATACAAAAGTCTGGCGCGTTTTCAAATAAAAAAAAAAATTAGTAACTATGTGTGCAAGTTGAATATTTTATAATTTTTTACCAAACTAGGAAAAATCCGCCATTGCACCGAAATTTTCGCGAACCCCTTTCCTGCACCTCGCGAACCCTTGGGGGTTCGCGAACCACCGGTTGGGAACCTCTGATGTAGAACATAATCCTAGAGGAGATGGTTGACCGACCATTCATACAAAAACCTCTTAATTTAGTTGCATCAATATAGAAGCATAAATTAATGAAGGATGCAATTTTAGTGTCTTTATACAATTCACACATTTCTTGTTCGAGTCTCTTTCATGGTTCTTTATTCAATCATGTTCTCTTATGCAAATGATAATCAGTGTTTACTGATGGGAAGCAATATAACAAACGCCTGAGCGACGTTTTTGACGCCTTAGTTTTATGTATGTTGATGAGTAAAAATTCTTGTTGTAAATCTTTTGTACTTACAAAGATGTCTATACTTAAAAAGAATGAAGATTTACAGCTCCTGTATATTGTACATAATTTGAATAAATATGCATTTTTTAAATTAGATATAAGTATATTTTCTTTACAGTTATACTGAAGCTATACAAATAGCCAAGTCAAAAAACATTAGAAGGCAAAATTGAAAAAATAATAATAATCAACTATTCCTTTTTAGCTTCAAAAATCAGCATACAGATGTCAATGGAGCTTCATTCTTTATCAAATTACTTCATTGGATAGTTAACACAAAGATTAAATCATGTCTAAACTATTTTTCTAAATAAAAATCAAGATTTATTTATAGCATTTTTTTTTCTTTTTTTACTGCAGTGAATAGCATAGTTTTTAGTTAAAGAGATCAAATGTAAAATAAAATTTTAAATAATAGTTTTAAAACTGTTCTCCATTAAAAACAAATAATATGTTATGTGAAGTCGTAACAGTAGAAAACACCTACACAATAAAATAATTCACACAAAACCTTAGCAAAATATAAGCTTTATAATGCAAAGTACTAAAACACTATAAAATTAATTTAAATTAGTATTAAGCAGCAATAGAAATAATTGGTGGTACACCCCGAGGCCAATAACTAAATATTTTCACCCCTTTCCCAGCATGAGTAAAATATTGATGTCAATCAGTTGTATAGGATTTAACAGAATTATAGCTGATGGACAAGTCATGATAAATACAGACCAGTAGACTGTGTTATTTCCATAAGTTTAGAATGAATAAATTTTAGAACCAGTTATAAGCTGCAATGAAACCATGTATATAATTTTATCTTGTGATATAAAAAATAAACAGATGTGAAGTCTTTTAAAACTTTGAAAAATTATGATGCATCTAATCTTGAACGAACATAAAAATGAGTGTATGATTGATTCTACTTAAAAAAACAAAAACAAAATTAAGCTGGTAAATTTAAGCTGCTTTCAGTTCAAAGCGTCTGAATGTAAACTTGAAGAATCTGCTTTTTTTTTAAATCAAGGAAATTATTTCAAAGTAAAGAGAAAAAAAAACATCAGTATTATGAAAAAAACTTTTTAATAAAACATTTAAAATTATACAATACCAAATAAAAAGTCATCAATCAATGGAATGACACATTTGTTGCATAATTGTGCAACATAAATTCATCAATTGTAAGTATTCATCAGCACCATCAAGAAGACATTTATCACATACCTGAAATAAATCCCAATTTTTAAGAACATTTAAATATACAAAACATGGTTTATAGATACTAAATTACTAAGGCATTTCTGCAAATTAAGCCAACTATTATTTCAAAACATGTTTCAAGGAAGTTGAGAAGAGATATAATAAAATATTAGCTTTGTATTAACTGCATATTTTATAGTCCTTTACTAGCTGCGACGCCCGGCTTTGCACGGTCCCACCTCGAAAATAAAAGTTATGTCAAGTGATGCATGTTCAACACTCAGGCTTAAACAAACAAAAAAATTCTGCAGACAAATTGAGGAAAAATAATTAAAAAGTAAACATTTTAAATCCCCTGATTACAGGAAAAGCCTTTAAAACAAAGCAAGAACTTTACTTGTTCATATTCAAAAAAAAAAAAAATGGCAACAGATCTTTCGTCTCAATGATTTTCTTCATGCTATAAATTTTAATAAAAGCATTGTTGCAGAAAGTTGAGATGAAGCACTGAATAATAATTTGAATGGAGGAAAGCCTTCTAAAAATAGGGATTTTATGTTGAAATCTAAGTGTCACAATTAAAAATAAATAGTTTTTTAGATGATATCTCCGCTAATTATCATAGAATTATGTTAAACAGCCAAACATAAATACGGAAAGATTACGAATCCATCGATACCTGGTTCGATGGTCAGTTCACTGTCGTTCGGGAGAAGAGAAACTTGGACATAGATACATAGGTACATACATAGATACATACGCTCAGCTTTTAATTATATAAGATACTAGTTGATATGTCCAGCAATGCATGGGTTTTAAATGCAACATATCAATCTAAAGAGAGATTAAATAACAAAGAACTAGACCTTACAGTTCCCAACCTTTTTATTTCTCAGGTTACAATATACATAATGCAAGATTTAGGGCGATTTTAAAAAGTTATTTAGCATAAAAGCTAAACATGGGGGTAAATGCATTGGCAAAATGCTAAAAGGTTGAAGGTTAAAGAATACAATTATATATATCTCAAAGTGTCTTAATAAGTTTTATCTCCAGTTAAAAATTAAATTCCAAATTCAGCCATACTATCTTAATCACCTAAATGATTTCAGCAGTATGATGCCAAATTTGACATTTGGTAAAAATATGCTATCCCTATTATAGATATTTTTGAATAGATGATGCTACTTTTTTTTCAATGCTAAAATATTCATTATTAAAGTAAAATTTTATTTTAGCTCTAATTACAACTTTATATCACAAAGATATAAATTAATGCAATAAAAAATCATATTTCTTAAAATAAACATTTGTATACAAAAAGAAAAATTTTCCTTGCCTATGACAACATTTTCACACTGCTTTCTTTGCACAAAAAAACTAAACTTTATATATTTAAATGCAAAAATTATGAACATAAGCTAGACAAAATAGACTGAAAATGGAAATTTACTTCTTGTTCTATTTTGATTGATAATGCTCATCTTTTAACATTTTAAAGAATGCATTATGCTCCCTGCTCTTAGTTCCCTGCACTTTACCTTTATGTCACTTAACAGAAAACATTTTTGTACATCCTAATAAGACTTAGTATTTCAATATCTATATTGAAAAAAAAAAAGAGAAAAACTTTGCTTTAATTTTGCAACAAAATCAATTGATATAATTTAAAATCTGAAGTTTTTGTTTTTAAATTGATACAAAAAAAGCATTGCTTACTGCAATTTTTTCAGCAATTGCAGATTTCTGTTTGTCATTCAGTTTATCATTAAACACAATTTCATCATGGAGTTGATTAATAACTTGCCCTGTAGTATAGCCTTCATATGTGATATCCTAAAAATAAATACCTGTTTTTAATACTTTTAAGGGATGCAAACTAGAAATAAAAAAATCTACTGAGAAAAAACAAAAATAACCCACTACAAATTTAAAATACTCTTCGAAATAAGAATATTCTACTTAATCATTCATAAGAGATTGAAAATGGAAGATCACTGACTGAAAGTTTTAATCTCATTGGAGTTAAGTCCATACACAAACATTTTGTAAAAAACAATGATCACTTTCATTAAGATGGACTCTTCACTTAACAATAACAATAGCTTAGTGTGGTAAAAGGCAAACTTGAAACACAGATTACTGAAGCAGTGGGAAGCAAAGGGATATAAGTGCCAAAATTTAAAATTTGGAGGAGAAAACCAGTACAAATTGAAGGTGAACTTCTCTGTTTTGGGGCAAGAGAAAAAAAATTTCAATGAAAGCCTATCTGGGGACTGGAACTTTAGCTTGAAGGATTATAAACGTGTTTTACTCAAACCTTGAAAATGTCCACTTACATCCCTTTGCTTCTCACTGTCTCAATTAATGCCCTTAATGTTTAATATCACAAATAGTAATTACGATATAAATAAAACTACTACTTATAAGTAAATGCAAAAATGAAATATTTTTAAGCAAAAATCGTTTTGCTTCTTTGATACAATTTGAAACAATATAGTTATTTTTAGTCTAGTTTTAACAATCTAGTTTAACTATTTGCTTTAAAGATTTTGATAGTACAATATTTTGAAGATAACCTTAAAGAACTAAATTCATAATACAGTTTAAATACTCAGGGTTCATACTCTATTCGGATGAAGAAATTCCATGACTTTTCCAAGATTTTTTCATGACTTCATAAAAATTTTCATAACCTTCTTACACAAAGAGAATAGTACTATTTAATGTCAAACTTGCCAATTTTTTTCGGAAACGAGCATTAGCAAAACTTTTACATGACTGCAACTACTTCATCGAAGCACTTACTTGTGACTGAAAACATATCAGTGCACACTGCAGAAACTAATAAACTATTCTTATTTGTCTTTATTATATAAATTTAAGCAAAGTAAAAATATAGTGAAACAATATACTGATGTTTAACTGCCTAACAGATATTTAATAAATATGGCAATTATATAAAAAGTAATGAATAGGACAAAGTTTGAGAGTCATTATTAAGTTTCCAATAATAAATTTACTTCATAAAATATTGCCCTTTGGTATCAATAGTGCTTCTAATCATCCATGTAACTTGACAGTACCATTTTTGTTCATTGGAGTAAAGCCACAGTGTCAATAAATTCATTTTTCTAAATCAGATATTTCAGCTGGCCACATGGGGGGGGGGGGGGGTCAGTTTTGAGAGCTGTATGTTAGGCATCACTGTTTGACTATTAGAATATCCCTATTTCTATGACTAAAGTCTTTACTTTGGAAAGCTTTCAAATGATTAAGAGAAACTCTGATAAATTTAATGTTTTTTTTTATTATTTTTTTTACAAGTGGTTGAAATAAACTCGGATGTAATTGAATTACGTTTTCTGAATGGGTGTTGGAAAAATCAAGAACATGCAAGTCTACTACTACAGAATATAACATGTAAGAAGTGCTGAAAATAATGTTGAATTACAAAATTAGTGATGTCCCGGCAGTAAAATTACATTACGAAAAAGACGAGTGGCTGTAACACAGAAGCAGATGCAATAAGATTCCTAAACTCAGATTTGTTTTTGGGAATGTTCATTTTTCAAGTATTAACAGCTTTTACATGCACTACTGTTAAATCACTCAAGATTTCTAATGCTCTTTTAGCTGTTGTTACTTTATTGCTGCCCAAAACATTTTTCCATGACTTAAAATAAATTTCCATGACTTTTGATGAAAATATTAATTTTCCATGACTTTTCCAGGTCTGAAATTTGTCAATCTTTTTTCCATGACTTTCCAGGATTTCCATGACCCGTACGAACCCTGAATACTTCATGTAATTATTCATTCATGGTTCCTCTTATTTTAGACATAGTTCTTGGAAAGAGATTTATTTTTAACATACCTTATCAAATGTAAACCAACATCGAAAACCATTTTTATTCTCAATCTAACACCTCACTACGAATAAAATCTGAGTGATTTTGCTCCACTCTGGAATAATAAGAGAGTTAATTCCCTACTTTCAGTCTGATGACATGTATTGGGGAACATCTTGCAATGCTTTGTTTCTAACACCATTGTGAACACTCATGATAAAGTTCTTTTGCTGTCTCAATTCAGCTGCCTAAATATCAACATTAAAATCAACTGTGTTTTGTTTTCAACAAATTGCAAATGTGCATGTTAAAAAGTAATATTATAAACCTTTTGCAATGAAGTCAATACCGCTGGCTTTTATTAAACTTATCTATGTAATTACAAGTGAAAATCTTCTTTTTAAAACTGACACAAAAATCTTTCTTTAAATATTGGCTTTAAGACAAAAAATAGAGTTAATAAAAACTTTCAATATCTGCATAAATGAAAAGGTAAAAATATTCTTTATCATTGAAGGCATTTGAAACATTGTGATTTAACATACATTTAGCAAGAAAACATAGCATTTCACTAAAATAAAAATTAATAAATGAAGATAAAAATAAAGAGAAATAAAAAGGTAAAAAAAAAATATAATAAAAATAAAAACCTAAACATTTTATTAATATAGTAGAGAAAAGTACTTTGTGCTTAGTATGGACAATTTGTGGGATTAGAATTGACTAAATAAGCAACACACTTGATTTCATCAAACAACTATTTGATTAATAATAATTTACAAAAAAATATACTTTGAAATTAGAACCATTCTCTATATGACTAAAGAAAAATATTTAAAAAAAACTAACAAATAATTTTATTTAAATTTTGATGGCTATAAAAGTACTTATACCAAATACCTTACATACATAATGAGCTCTTAAATGAAAAGTACTTACGCAGACAAACTTTTCCAATTTTTCATAGCTGTCAGTTTCACATACAGTAATTAACCCTTTAATCCATTTAGATGGAACAGCCTAGAAAAAATGCAGAATGTTACCACTACATACATATCACAAAACACAACTCTAATAATGACAAACTCTTAACCATGTTTTGAAAATGTTTATTAAGTAATGAGAAAAATGCATACAGCATTTTGAATTTTGCTTCAGAAAGTGATAAATTGAAAAACCTTAAGCATTAAAATATACAGTACACTAACAATTATCAGTGGAATAGGGTGGCAGTGTAACCGTAAAAAAAAAAAAAAAAAAAAAAAAAAAAAAAAAAAAAAATCTGCAGTAAAAAAAAAATTATGTTAGTGTAAGCAAGAGCTCAAAAAAAAATCAGTGACACTTGCATGCATTCAAACTATAGCTAAAATAATAACAGTAAGCTAAGTTTTAATTATTGAAACTTTGAATAGCGACAACCTGATGATTGGACCACTTTTGCTCGGGCAACCCTATAGCGTCAGTTTTGTAATATTTTTACCTACATTTGTTTATATAACTTATGTGGAAACTCAATGAGGATAAATTAATCATTTTTTGGCACCTTTCAGCCCCTGACAACCCTGATTAGGGACCCGAAAAAGGTAGGCAACCTACTTTAAGTTTTCTTTACAACTTTTACTCTTCATTTATGACAACAATTTTTGGAAACTCGATGAGGATAACTTACTCATTTTTGGAAACCTTTTAGCCCCAGGCAACCCTGATTAGTTCACACACAATAGTAGGCAATCTTACTTAAGCCTTTCGTTTGCAACTTTTACTCTTTATTTATGATAACAATTTTTGGAAACTCAATGAGGGTAACCCTGATTAGGGACCTGAAAAAGGGAGGCAACATAACTTAAATGTTTTAGTTCCATCTTTTACTCTTCATTTATGATAACGATTTTCGGAAATCAATGAGAGTAAATTACTTACTTTTAGGCAACTTTCAACCTATGGCAACCCTGATTAGTTCACATGAAAGAGGTAGAAATTCTTACTTTTGCGTTTTATTTACAACTTTTACTCTTCATCTATGGTAAAAAATTTTGGAAATTCCAATGAGGGTACATCCGTCAAGCCTAGTGGGATCTTGTCCTACAGTGTATGTAATAAATGTATGCAAAAACTAAATAAGGATTGCTCATTATCGCCATTAGATAACACTCCCACATGAGCAATACATGCAAACAGGTCAATTCAAATATATCAAGCTAAGTCACACCAAAAACATATAGAGAGGAAATTTATCAAATAAAACTGGTCAGGTCACTTGTTTACCGGTGTAAATAGTGTAGATCTAAAAATCAAGTAGAATCGAACAGTAAGTAGTGTAGATCCAAAAATCTGATGTAGGTTTTATCAAGAGAAATAAGTGGTGTAGATCTAAAATTCAGGTTTCATCAAACCAGGTGACCTTCGAAGATTTGATGTCATAGGAAGGAAGGGGAAGAAAGAAATATGAACCTCTAAAAATAAATTTTTCACTTGTTAAGTTAAAATGGATGCATTTACCTACATTCAGTTAATCATCCACACATTTTTCTTTCTTTTTCTTGAAAGTGAGAAAGACCACGGATAATCAAGAGTTTATTGTTTTGTATAAGGCTTAATTTGAAAATAAAAAAGTTAAAAAATCATACTTTCAGATTTAAGATAGTTTAAAATAAAACTTTTTTAAGCTCAAATTTGACAATAAGTTAGAATTTTCGCAGTTTTCTTTTTCAGATCGAGTTACACTTGTTTTAAGTCTAGAGAGGGGAGCACATATTTCAGTGCTGTAACACAGGCGGAAAAGATGGGGGGACATTTACAGATATGGTCATAAGTTAAGGAAATCAGAAGGAAAAAAAATGGTATATCAAAAAAAAAAGTTTGTCAGTATGTTAGTATCCCTCTTGTTACTACAATTTTAAATTATTTCATACTACAGTATAACCCTGACTTAACGATTGTCAAGGGACTGGAAAAAGTTATTGTTAAATCAAGGATGTAGTTAAATCGAGGAGCATAGGCATTCAATGCAGTCAGATCTTAATTAGACAAATGTACAATCAAATTGGGGAAATCCTTAAATCGAAGTAAAAAAGTATATAAGTGGTTTTTTTTGTACATAATTAACATATAAACCTTATAAATCACAATACATTATCACTCAATAGATTTACACTGGTTGCCTTGAATACACCAATTTTGCATAAGCTAAGGATTCCAAGTCCCAAAATCCAATTTCGAAATGAAAAATTACGAACACATGTCAATTAAAAGTTCGAATATTACACTTTTTACACAAATGTCACGTAACATCTATACAACAGTTCTCATCTGAGATTGATGATACAATATTTAATTTTTGATAGAACAATTTAGTTAGGTTATGCAGTTGAAATCATATCAGTTTCAGCTTACAAACTATCATTCCATTGTTGATGGAATAAAGCCAAAAAAATTATCAATCCTGTTTTTATTAAAATTACCCTATGTTCTGACAGTAAATAAATACAATTGAAATTATTAATCACTGATTAGGTCTATTTAAATCATAAAACATGCAACAAATTTTATATACTTACTCCACTTATGTCAGCAATGTCAGAGACAGTGATTCCCTCATCTCCTTTCAAACGATAAGCACTTTGAAGAAGGGTAATGGCCTTTCGAAGATCGCCTTCAGAAAATTCAATGATTGCTTCTAGAACCTGTTTTGACCATGCGCAACATTAAATTACATTGTACACATCATATATTTTTTTACATTAAAAATATCTGAACCAACTAAAACTATAAGTTGATACTGACACAAAATGAGGAATATTTTAAGACCAAACAAATTCAAATTTTGAAATATGCACCATGAAATTTAACAAAAACAAAAAGAATTTATGCTTCAAAAAGCAGATAAACTTGCAACATTCCTTAGCTTTAAAGTTTATTAATTATCAATAAATTTTTTTAAGTCAGTCATTTATTTACTGCCTAATTTGAAGATACTGGTTAAGTATTCATCAGTACAACATGTAATTATAGCATATCTAGAGAGAGGCAAGGAGGACAAGGTTACCCAGAGAATGGGGCGGGGGCAACAATTGCTTCCAAAATATCAAATATTTTACATAGAATCAGAAAAATAGAATATTTTAGAAATTGATTGATAAACCTTTTCTTCAATTTCCAAATTGGCCAGTTCTAGTAACTTGACCCACATTTGGAAAGTGTCTATTTTTTGGGAGCTCATTGAAAAGGGAAAGTTATTGGTGCTAAGTTAGGTTACTGTTGCAATACGGCTAAGCAAGTAACGTTACTCAAGGTAATACAGAGAAATACACTTCATTTTTTTTTCAAATTTGCCACAAAAAAGTATTATTTCTTTTGTTAAAGTATGTTATTACATGCAATATACCAGACAACACGGTTATCAATTCCAGAGTCTGCAGTTTCGTTCTTATTAGAACTAATCAGCATGGAATAGAGAATAACTGAGCTGGAGGCAGATGTCATCTCATTGAAGCTGAGAGGGCCAACAAACTGGTAGATAAAAGAAAATTTATCTCATCAGCAAGTGACAGCAGCATGGTGCAGTTCGACTCAAAAATTAAAAACAAAGCTTGAACTTTATAAAAAAAAAACAGCTGTTGTAAAAAAATAAAATAAATAACAGTTGAAATATCTTAAACAGTTTAATTTTTAGAACTGTACTGTAATAAGATTTTTTAAATCTTCTCTAACTTAATTTTATGTAGAAGCAATGTTGTAAAAACATTAGAGATGAATCTTTATTTAAAAAAAAATATACTTACCCCATCTTCAAATGTAACATTTTCTTCACTTGCTACATATTTCAACCTATCTGTTAATGTATCTTTAGATAATGGTTTGAAACGGAACTTGGAACATCTGGACGTTAAAGGATCTATTATTCTGAAATTATTAAATCATAGTATTTTTAGCACATTGGAGTTTTACTGAAGAAGAAAACAAGTACAGCAATTTCAGCAATCAGCATATTAGTGGATGAGAATAGCAAATGTTTTACCACTGAATAAAATTTTGTAAATAAATAACCTACACATAAGTTGTAAGAAGCACAAACTATGTGACACTCTACTAAATCATATAGCAAAAACAACTAAAAATTAGAACATTATTACCATTACACATACATATATACTCGTTTCATTCTCTTAACAATCCATGAAAGATAGAAGTCTGTTTTAAAACGACTAAAACTAATTAAAAATAGAATGAAAAGAGGATTTTAAACTTATTGGTTGCCACACTAACTTGACTGTTGAAGGTACAAAAATATTTTACTTATAAACTCACAAAAAAAAAGTAAAAAGGAAGAAAAATGTTACATACCACATACTTAGAGCATTAGTCATTTCTCTAATATGTCTTCTGTTTCTACAGAGTGCGGCAAAAAAAACGGGACAAGCAATTTTTCATTCAACTTTATTGAAAATAAATAAATTAACAAAACGCAACAAATAGTAATATGAGTAGACCTTAAGTGATTCAAAAATTTAATTGTTTTTAAACTTGTCGCCGTTTGCAGTTACACAAAAATCAACCAATTGATATTTTCAGTCATTGGCCGAAAGACTTTTACCTTTAATCTATCTTATTTTCACCAAAGAAACAGATTTAGAGAGTTTGAACTTTTGTGTGATCTAGGGCAGACCTTAGACACTAAAATAACCCATACACTGTAATCCATGGGATTGAGGTCTAGCGAGTAGGATGCCCACTCAACAGATATCATATCAGGAAAATTCACCTTGCACTTTTGGCTTGCACTATTGTCTTTTTAAAAAAGTAAACTGGTGTGGAACTTCTAAAAGGAATGTTCAGTCTCACAGAAGTACAACAGCTTCAAAAATGCTCTACTGGTACACTTTTCGATTCATTTTAATGCCCTCATTCACAAAAACCAGATTTTTTTATTTTTTTATTTTATTTTTATTTTTATTTTTATTTATTTATTTATTTATTTATTTATTTATTTATTTTTTTTTTGACCAATTGTGCAAATTTTGCCGCACACCAAAACCAACTTTGGATTTTGGAAAGGTTCAGCATTTGTCAAGGTGCATGGAGTGTCTACAAAAACAATTCTTATCGTTATGAGAGTTATAAGCTGGTTGAATGGTAAAGAGCTGCTCTTCAGTGAAAGGAATCTCTCCCCAAAGGTGACTTGCAGCCAGATTCAAAAGTTTTTGGTATCTTTGAAACCTTACTGGATTACTTTCTTCAGTGAAAGGCTGAACTTTTTTGAACTTGTAAAAGTTCTGTTTGAGCTTTGTTTTTGCTCTTAACTGCACTGATTGGTCACATATTCCCGTTTCACCAATGACCTCTCCCATGGAAACCCGAGGATTTCATTGAACTGGCTTTTTGTTGGCCTTACGACTAACAGAAGTGTTCGTTGTACCATTTTGTACACTTCCTGGATCTCGACTATCATTTTCAGGATCATTAAAATGGTATATTGTATCAAACACTGTTTGCTGAGGTACATCAAGTAAACAAACTGTCATTCTCCTTGTTTAAACCGCTTTAAAATAGCATATCTTTTGCTTGACATAGTAAAAATGCCAAATAAACAAGCATAAACTAGGAGATTGATTATAAATTCATTTCCAACTGAAGTGAGAGACAAAAAGAAATAAACACACTCATTAAAAAGAAATTAGTTTACTTCCATTCAATGATACAAACTTTAACCTAGTTTTGTTTGAATATAGCACAACATTCAAAACTTTGACTTAAAGCTTGTATCTCGACAGCGTCATTCTTGCAACAGTGAAAATTAATGAAAAGATATTTTACAGCTAAACCAAAACCTAAAAATTAAATCAATTTATGTTTCGAATTTTGCCAAAATATTTCCCTTAAAAAGTGTAAATTTGTTATACAGGAACTTTTTTTTCTTTTGTGTAGTGTGTGAATATTAAAATTTTATATAGATTCAGGAAATTGAATTTTGAGCGTCAATTTCAAGGGTCTTCAACTGCAGCTACAAAAAACAGGCATATTTAATGCTACAAACCCCTTGAGATCATTTGCTTTGACTAAAATGTTAGGGGGAAGGAGGAGAGTCACCATTATCTCATAAATTTAAATAACTACTCTTAACATGCCATAATTTGAATTGGAGTAATGTTTTGGTACAGATGTGATATACACCCCCCCCCCCACCCCCCCATTTGGCGACATCCGATTTTTAGTTTAAATTCAGTAGTTGTGTTTTGAAGTAAAAACATTAGAAAATGCCAGTTTCTTCAAACTTGAATGTTAATTAAAAGTTAACTCCAACGTGGTGTGTATCTGTAACGTGCCATTGTCATATGATGCTTTGTTTTGGACTGAGTGTGAGGATTTATACTATAAAAAGGAAAGTTCTTTATTTTAGAATTTAAAAAAAAAAACCCTCACTTCCGAAATTCTTTGTTTTTTTACAAATCCTTGAGGGGTTCTTGTAGTTTTTAACTTTATTTTTACTGTATATAAATTAATTTTGCAAAAATAGTACAGTTATTTTGTTCTAAAAGTTAATTCTTATAGATGCCACGAATTATTTAGACATATTCTATTAACGTGAATCCCTGAGGTACTGAATTTCTGAAAATAAGTTGACCCCAGCATTTTATAAAAATATAAAGGTGTTATTTTATGTAAAATATAATAGGTATTTTGAGAGCATGTCTGTATAGCAAATAAATGTATGGTATTTTTGTATTGTTTATGTTTAGGATGTTTTGTTGAGACGTTTCTACTTTTCATACATCGAAATTTGAGTAACTAAGCGCTTTTTTGGATGAAATAGTTATGGATTTTGGGGATGTTTTCCGCTTTAAACATCCGGATTTTAATCGCTTTGCTCTTTTTTTAGCAGAGTGTGAGAAAAGTTTTTGCTCGATGAAATGCATGTTGTAAAATAGCTTTTATTTCTATTGGCACATATTTCATTGGTGAGCTGTTATAGTAATTTGTCAATTTAAGCATTTTAAATACTTTCTAGTAATTGTTCTTTGTGTACAAAACCTTTCTAGTTTCTGGTATTTTTGAAGCGTATATTCGTGATGTTTTTTGTTGTAGTTTTGTGTTGTTTTTATATATATTGTGTTCTGAAATGCTTTGATCGTGTTTTTTTTATCTGATTTTTTCCTGTTGGCGCTAAAAAAAGCATTGCTAAAAAGGATGTATGACATATGTCGTCATACATCGTTTTCTTGGCGACGCTTTCTTGGCGGTAACAGGAAAAAGTCGCCAAGGGTGGGGTATATGACATCAGTTCCAATGTTTTTTTTCTTTTTCAAAAATAAAAATAAATTAGAAAATAAAATTTAAAAAACGTTACCTGCTAACATAGTTGCAAATTAAACAAAACCTTGTGGATTTACTAGCTTTCTCCATTGTACGTCTCAATGCCGTCTGAAATGTTTTAGAAAAGGTTTAAGTAAAAGGCTTGATAAAACAAAATATATGATGGTTATTTTTAAAACAAATCATTCAGGAAATAACACTTTTTAGACTTTCTAGTTATCTCTTGAACATTGCTGAAAAAATGTTAGTGAAAAGTAGCATATTTTGAGTTAATTCATAATAATTAAGTTCCATTTTTTTATACACAAAGTTGAATTTAAAAATAAAAAAACTTTGCTTTAGCTAGTCCATTGCAGCTGTTAATTAATTTAAATGATAATTCTATAATGTAAATAAATATATTTTATGTCTTACATACTAGTTCATTTGGAAAATTTATTTCAAGTTAAGCTGTAAGTTTACTTTCTTCAGCTATTTAAAAAAAGAGAGAGACGCTGTTTATGCATGATTGTTGCTCATTGTTTCATCTAGTTTACGAAAAGAAACTCTAAATCCAAAGCTGAATGATTGAGACACACCAACAGCAATTTAGTAAACTTGTACAAGTTTAATCTCTAGGTGCAAGCAAAGGAACACTCAAAAACCTGCAGAAAATAGTACTGTCCCAATATATAAAAACAGAGTGCATGACTGACAAAACATGAACACTGAAAATCTAGGAAACATGACAGAACTGCAATTTGCAGCTTCTATGCAATATTACTTACAAAATATTATACTGGCTAATAGTTTGTAGTTAATAAAACAACCATGAAGAAATATAACAATGCAGTAAGTACTCTAATATTAAAATTTCAAAGAAGTAATTAAGAAAAATCAAACAGACAATGTCAAAAAAATATATACACATGGGCAAAACGCTTTACAAAACGCAAGACTGAACTTTTTTTGACCATTAACAGGATACAGTCTTGGTTTTATTATACTTTTAGTTCTTAAGTGACTTTAAAACATACTGAAATTCCATCTTCAGGAAGGAAAAGTGGCACTTAAATTTCAGTGTATAAAACAGAGTATTTCTTTTTTTTATAGCCATTGATTTTTTATGTCCTTAAACAAATCATCTAACATATTTTCTGGCATCTATGAATTACCCTTGGACTTGTTTCAAAATTGATGTTTAGAAACATTGTAACCATACTCAAATACATACATGTAGTCATCAATAAAAATCCAACTACCCTCCCCCCCCCCCTCCCAATAAAAAATTCCAAACATTATCTTACTGATTTCCTTTTTTTTTTTAAATTACTGCAGCACAACGATGAATATTTGAAAAACAAGTAAAAATGGCTTTCTTTTGCCATGATGGGCTAAGCATTTGATATTGTCATGCGGAGACAACTATGTTAATGTACTCCATGGGTGCAGAATGTCCAATACGACGATCGGGGGAAATTTGAACTATCTGGAGAAAATTTTGCAGATCCAATGTTTTTTTATTTCTAATTTTCCAATATTTTTCGCCAGTGTCTTTCGAACGTATTTTTTTTTTTTTTTTGCATCACCACTCTTTTTATTTTCATTAACTATTTGTTGGATAATAATTTACATTTTATAATAAATATTAGATAGGAGATTTTAATTAAAACTTGCATGTATTTGCTTAATTTACTTTTTAGATATCTAGTTCTAAAAGTTACCAGTTCATTCTATTAGTTTTAAAGATGCAATTTTTTTCCGAAAAATTATCTATACCTATAATAATAGGAATGAATTTTTATCTGAAACATAAAACATATTGTAAAATCTTGGGGAAATTTTCATATAGATTGGGGGAAGTATTGGCAGTAAAAACATTTTCTGCACTCCGTGATGTACTCTTGTAATGAGCAGATTTTTTTTTTTTTCTAAATCCTAAAATGAATAATAAATAACATAGGAATAACTTAAATCTCTTCAAACAACTTAAAAGTACAGAATAAATACCTGAGCAGCATTTGTCATTGAGTCTGCTTCATCAAGAATAACTATTTTAAATGGTGGACATGGTTTTCCACTGAAACAAAAATAAGCATAATCAACAAAATGTAACGGCAATTACAAAAAAAATTTAAAAGCTTAATTTAAAAAAGGTATTTCATATGTATACAGCTAAAATCACACATACCTGAATAATTTCAAATGTTTAAGCAGAAAATAGACTTTACTCCAAGCTTTATATATGGAGAGAATCAATTTTGGAAAGGAGAAAAAATAGTAATTTATTTGTCTTTTTCATTGAAACATTGCAACAGTTCTCAATGTTCAGCATTCTTTCCATAAATTTATACAAATTCTTAAAAATTGCTTATTTTCATTTCACTAAATTCACACAAATGTTCAAAAAATTGTAACAGAGTCGTCCCTCACCACATCGCTCTTCGTCTATCGCGTTTTTCAAACTTTTCCATCGAATTTATTTATTAGCTTTTATAATGGTCTCAGTTTACCTCTTTCATTTAAAGAAGTAAAAAAATACTGATTTTTAACAAAGCAAATTCTTCTTAGGGATTCTAGGAAGTTGACAAAGGGTTTAGGGGATTATAAAAACGCTGCAGAAAGTAAAGTATCTATATTCGCTTTCAACCATTCAACACTTGGGGAGTGTATATCACTGTATTATTGAAAGAGGATAGATATGTTTGTGAATAGTGCTCAACTTCTTGCTTCTCAAACAGTAAACATTAATTTCAGAGGGGAAATAATGCAGAGCCCAGGCTGGAGAAATATTGTCACTCATTTGCATTTATTTCATCATTAATCATGTTACACTGTTAGTTCAATGCACAATACTAACAATGAAAATGTAATAGTTATAATAATGTCTAATAGGGTCTTTTTCATATTTTGTGTAATATATTGATTATTATGAGTGTAATAGAGGCTAAAGAACGTTATTTCATATCAATAGGAGTCTAATTATTTATTTTTTTTAAAAATTAAAAGGTTGTAAATAAGGTTCTTTTGCTCTAACTAGGAAGATATTTGCTTTATAAATAAAGAAACCTATTTCTCGGAAATACACTTATCGTAGTATAGGCTGAAACGAATTAACCACGATAAACGAGGGTTGACTGGTTTTAAAGAGCATATTTAAATTCCAGTTAAGAATGAAAAAAGATTGTATATTTCACTTCATAGGTACTGTACATGAAATGGCAAAAGTTAGAGCGAAAAGTTCTATTTGTATGAAAAGAAAATTTTTGTACATACATAACCAATCATCAATAACAATATAGCCAGAAATCATTTTTCTCAGTACTGGTACATTTAAACATAAGACAAAAAAAAAGTGGGTTTCCAGATTTTTAATAAAAACTGCATTCAAGGTCATAGTTAGAAGGAAACTGTGGGGTATGTTCTGTTATTTCCCGCAAAATTTCAAAAGCATTTTATATCAGGATTTCCCTAAACTCATGTATTTTCCGTCATCATGGCAGGTCAGGACAAAAGTCATTTTAAAATTAATGTAAATCTTGCTATTGTTTGAAAAATAGACCACAACACAAACATAATTTCGGTTTGAAACCTATTTTGAATTAAAATAAAAAGTTTAAATTGAATTTTTGGTGATACTTGAAAACCCCTAACGTCTTTCAGGCTACCGTCCTTGAATGCACTCAAATAAAATACACTCAACTAACAGCAATATGCCGATAACAAATGCAAAATTCTAACAAACTAGTAAAAATCATCATAGAACATTTAAACTATTGAGGAATTATTTGAGTTTAAATACCTTTCTTTAAAAAGTTTCACGCTAGATGTAAAACACGTATACTTTATATAAATATGACTGCATAGCAGAAAAATCTTCGATATTTAGCACGAGTTTTGAAGAATCATTTTCTTTTTTTAAAATGATTATTCAAAACTCATGCTAGATATAGAACATTTCTGGTTCATTTAAATATGAAAAATAATTAATGCATCTTTGCATATGAGAGTGGTTAAATTTTAAAGAACATTATGCCCTGTTCACGAAAAAAAACATTAGTTTATATTAAGTTCAGAAAATAAAAAGACCAAATGGGAAGTATGTAAAACATAGATGTTTTTCTCTTGAAAAAAAATTGCCTAGATTATTTTTAAAATAACCAATTTTGAATACAAGGAGAAATTTTAATTTTGTAGGCTACGTTTTATAGATTATAAATCCTTACTCTGGACGAACAGAGCTTGCAGTTTGTTGTGAAAAAGATTTCACTTTTTCTCTAATAACTTGAATACCTCGTTCATCAGATGCATTCAGTTCCAGGATACGACTTTTGAACATGTCCCTAAATTAAAGAAAAGAAACCTGTACTAAATATAAAAATAAGATAGATAATAGTCAAGAGATGAGATCATGCCACGGTCATGTTCTATAAATATGTCAATGGATGAAGGCAAACAAATGACTAATACCATCTGAACAATAAAATTAGATTGTTTCAAATTTAAATAACTGTACAAAATCAAAATATTTCAGTCAAAAAGCAGTAGCACAAATATAAACAAACATCTAAGGTTCAATTCTTATTCTATTTCAAAACATATATAGCAGGTCTTACAATTAAAAGGGGGGAAAAACACCCATTCTATCAATCAAGATATACATATCCAGACATCTATTCTGGACATCAAAGCCAGACTAACGTAAGTTACACTATTACTACTTTGCAGGAGAGCATAAAAATGTTGGTCTGATGCATACAAATGTTCTGACTCACGATCTTAAAACACTGTTTTTTTTTGTTTTTTGTTTTTTTCTAGAATTACCTTGTTATGGCTCAATACATAGTAAGATTCTACAAACAATGTAGTAGTAACCTGAAAATCATCATTTTTGGACTTATGTAAGTCTGGCCCTAAAGGTACAGAAATTATCTAATTTTATGTTCTGGGAGTCTGTAAAAGATTTTCTTCCAATAAGTTGGTAGTAACTTGAGGCACATTCCAATTTTGCCAGACTATGTCCTTACTGATCACCTTATGCACAGCACAGGGACGTGCACAGGGGGGAAGGGGAGAAGGGACACCTTTTGGCCCAGGCCCAAGCCTGAAGGGGCCCAAGATTTTCAAAAAGAGGGGTGAAATCTGTGTAGGACATAAATGTAAAGAAGATGGAGGGGAGCCTGTAAAATTCATTAATGATAGGCCCTAAAATTTCTGTGCACGCCTCTGCTTATGCAGTATGGTAAACTGTAAAAAATTTTAATAGTTTCAAGTAGGTGAAAAAGTTAATATTTTATATAAGTTTGACCAAAAAGTTAGGCCACAAAAAAATTTCCAAAATGTTCATGCGTCTCAACATTAATTTCATTCACAATTGTAAAACGATGAGCAGAAATCCAAAAAATCTTCTGCAGAGTGTTGTGAAAAAATGATGAAAAGCAGAAAATCTTTTCTGTGCTTGAATTTGAGCTAGTGGAATGGTTTAGTTCTATTTGGGCCCAAGAAAATACAAATTAAACAGGATTATTTCAAAATTAACAGCCTGGCATGACATTTTGCTATATAAATAAAATATATTATGGTGGAAAGAAAAGCAAGATGATAGATGAGGATTATATTATCCCTGATGGAACGTACAAATTAAAGACACTTATAATTAGTTGTAATTGCTTATAATATTGCATTAATGCATATTAATGTTTCTGGGGATCCACCACTTGCATTGTTTTTCATTATATTAAGAAGTGATAAACAGCGGGGGCGGTGCAACTCCAGAAATATAAATGTATACATTACTGCTGCATTATAAGCACAAATAAATTTACTTAATCTTAATTATACCTGCGAATATAACTTGAATAAATATAAATAACACATGAAGGTTCTTCACTGAAGATCTGCAATACAACTCTAACTATGCAACATGTGACGCTTCCAATACTTTTTTGAATTTTTTTTACACCATCAAATTTTTTTTGGACACAGGTCTTATAGGAATAAGACCGGTACTTTGGTTTTTCACCGAAAAAATGAAAATTTTTTTTTTAAAAACCTCTAGAAAAAAAAGATCTGCTTTGATGGTTTTTAAAACATTTTAGGAGAGAGGGGGTTTCCATGGGTCCATGAACTTGCTCTAAATGTTCATGATTTTGAACTTTGCACCTCCCTATCCCTCAAAAGAATGTTAATGATTAATATAATGCTCTCTTTCTCTCCAAATAAAAATGGCTATGAAACTGTGAAAAACTGAAAAAAAATCGGGGCGAGGAGGAAGTCATTTCTAAAAAGTGGGACACGTTGGAGGAAAATTGTGGTCATATTTGGATTCAGGGGGTCATTTTGCATAAGAAATAGCAAGAATGGTGTCAGAAGAATTTTGGAAGGGAGGTTTTGCTGTGCAGTGTTACAGAAAGTTGCTTCATGGGAACATCAAATAGTTGCTACCAAAAAGTTTAAATTAGATCAAGGGCAAATATAAGCGAGGATATAGTGCCTAGAAAGAATAGTGTGCCGATCGGCGCTTTTTCCCCTTCGATTCTTGAAGACAAAATGTATGAAAACCGCTAGGGGGCAGTGCGGTCGAGTTGTACGTTCAATTTCGCGGTGTTTACATTAGTAGACGCGCGATTTTGTTACAATTTAGTTCCGCGTTTCTCTTTTTTACCTTTATTTCGTGAATATTTCATGAAACAGCGTTTAAGGCTTTTAATGGAGGCATCAAAGTTTAATATTAGAAGAAGTAAAGCTTCATCTTGTTTCGTACCAGGGTGCAAAAGTGGATACAAAACATGCAAAGAAAAAGTTTCGCTTTTTAAAGCTCCAGCAGATGAAGAAAAACTAAAGAAATGGAACTCGTTAATTCCCAGGTTAGATAAAGTTTTTGATAAATATTGCTCAATTTGTGCTCTGCATTTCGAAAAACATTTTATTGAAACGCATTATAAGCATATTATAAATGGTGAGGAAGTTTTAATTCCTCGAGGAAGACCTTTTTTGAAAGATGAGGCAATTCCGACAATTTTCCCAAATCTGCCAACATACTTTACTAAAAAAATACCAAAGCAAAGGTCCATCAGGAATTATGCAGTTAAGAAAAATGTTCCCTGTTTGAAAAAAAATAAAACTTGATCTTTCCGCAGATGAAACTGAAATAACCACGTATAAATCTATTATAGATGAAATTGTTCATATTAATTTGCCTAACGAATATTGGGTTTGTATGAAATTTAAAAAATCTCCAAATATTGTAGTTTTTGTATATAATGAAAATTATGTGGAAAATAATATTGACGATAAAAAGATCATTATTGAAGTAGAAGAAAATTTACAAATCAATGCTACTATTTTAGTCAAAGGTGTAAAAGTAGATTATCCTGTTCTTAAATCAGTGTCGGATGTCAGAAAACTTTTTATTGACGTTGAAGCTAGAATCGTGTGCAATGGGATGGGTACATCAGAGGAATTCAAATTTGTGTTGCCTGTAATGAAACGAACTGAATATTTTGCTGATGGTTCATCTTTAAGACACTGTAAATGTCAAGGTTTTGTATTGAGTGAAAAATTAAGTTGTAATTTTTGTAAAAAGAAACGTAAATATTTGTTGACACAGAGAGCTCTGAAAAACAAAAGAAATATAGCAAATTTACAAAGAAGTATGGTTGCGGAAAAATTAAAAACATGCATCAAGTAACTTACCGTCTGAAGAAAAAATCAATGGATTTATCAAACAAATTAAAAGTTAAGGAAATTAAGAATAAGGCGAAACTTTCGAAACCTTTACAGTTAACTTCGGAAACTGTTTTTAAAATTTAAAAATAAAAAAAAGAACAAAATCGAATTTTCGATAAATTGCTTCGAGGTGCACACCCCCATGCTACAAACTAACTTTGTACTAAATTTCATGAAAATCGGCCGAACGGTATAGGCGCTGTGCGCATCACAGGGATCCAGACAGAATTCCGGATAGAAATCCAGACAAAAATCCAGACAGAAATCCAGACAGAGAGACTCATTTTTATTATTAGTAGAGAAATAAGAGACGCGCTGTTATTGAATACTTAAGGGCCATTCATTAATTACGTAAGGATGATTATGGCAATTTTTGACCCCCCTCCCCCATGTAAGGGTACGTAAGAATTTTCACCCCCCCCCACCCCCACCCCCCATTTTTATGTAAGATTCTATTTTGTTTTTCAAAATGATAAAATAACAAATCTTGAATCGTTACATCACTGGAATCGTTATTAAATTCACATTATTAAATTAAACCTTTTGCGTAAAGAAATAGTTACTGAAAAGAATCTAAACTGAATGTTTTTTCGACTTTTTTTTTTTTTTTTGATGTAATATTAATTACAAATAAAACATGCCGTACGCAATGCGACTCCTTTATTATATTTTACACTATAAATTCTTTGTAAAACAAATAAAAAAACATCTTATCCTAACACGTTTCTTACCTTCCAGACGCAAATGGAACATAATCTCTGTCAAATCACTTGACCGCGCAATTTCTAATGTGAAATATCGACTTGGAAAATATTATGTAAGAATGAGTTTGACCCTCCCCCCCAAGTAAGGGTACGTAGAGGCTTTTCCAACCCCCCTCCCCCTCGGGACCTTTACGTATTTAATGAATGGGCCCTTATAGTCTACTATTTTCATTGAAGTAAGGTAGTTTTATAATAAGGTAATAAGGTAATTTTATATGCTTCAAAAAATAAACGAACACCCATGTAACAATTAGCACTTATTACAGAATTTGTCTTATGCGCAAAAATAAGTTTAATCCGAAAAACGGGGCTTTTAAACTGCGAAATCAGCATGCAATCGCTGATTTAAAACGAGTCTGATTGAGGAGCATAACGTACTACTCGAGTGTAGCGCCACCTGGATTTTCCTCAGATCTGACCTCACTTTTTCCCCGCCGATCGGCACACTACTCTTTCTAGGCACTATAGCGAGGAGCAACTCTGGAATAATATTCAAAAAGGAACCTTCACTCCTTTCCCCTCCTTCTATCAGTGCCAACATGTCCTGAGTTGAGCTTTAGTGTTGAAGTATTTGCATCTCACCTCCTCCATACAAACATCTCCCATTGCTTCTACTACCCCAAAAAATCAACTAAAAAAGTTGTTTTACAAATTCAATTTCGAAAATCTTCTGGTGGATTTCCTAAGTATCCATTTTGCTTCAAGTAATAAGTCGCGCATAAAGACTTTGTCAGTATTAAACTTCTTACTTTTATGAATTCTAGCCTTTTCTGCTTTTAAAAATAAATAAATATAGGAAGAAAACTTGATGAAGAATCAGGAAGGAAGATGAATCGGTCAACTGTATCAAGTCTTTGCCTCACTTCGGAAAAATTGAAGATCTGGCACTATTGCTTACCAGTAAAAAATTCAAATCACGGGGGAAAAAAAGTGGAAGAGCTTGGTTATATAGGCCCAATCCAGAATGAAAACATATATACGCCACATAGTTAGACAAAAAATGTTCACTTACACCAGAGTTCTAAAGGTTCAAATTAAAAGTAAGAGCCCTTTATTATAATCTACATGTTTCTCAATCTTAAGAAGCAGGAGCAATACTAAGCATGAACACTTAATTTATGAGTAAATAAAGCATGCAAAAAAAAAAACAACCTCACCCAAAAATCTCCCTTGATAGTGCAAGAATAGTGGACGTTTTGCCAGTACCAGGAGGACCATAAAACAAAAGATTTGGCAGCTGAAAAAAAAACCAACAGAATTTTCCATTACAAAACCAAAGAAATAAAATTAGGTTGTTAGAATAGAACTAGTCAACCACACTGAAATATTACCTCAGGATTAGTTAAACATTTTTTCAAAACTGCAACCACTTCATCTTGATAAACAACTTCATCCATACGTTTTGGTCGGCTGGAAATTTTTTTTTAAATACTTTTAATTCAAAAAAAGTTGAGAAACATTATCTTCTTTAAATAGAGTGGAAATGAGTGACATCTGCAACAGTATGCACAACATATGAGGCAGTGAGATGTAAGTGGGCATTTTCAATTTTTGAGTAAAACGTATTTAATGATAAGGTCCTAGGTAGGCTTTCATTGAAATCTTTTTCTAAATCTCGATGAAGAGCAGCACCTACCAGAGCTACTAGTACTATTTCTTGCCCTAAGACAGAGGAGAAGTTCACCTACCATTTGTACTGGTTATCTTTAAATTTTTAATTTTGGCACTTAACATCCCTTTGCTTCTCATTGCCTCGTATATACAAGTTCAAAGCTAAAATTTAATATTACTTTGAGCAGACTTCACAGAAGAAACAAATGTTTTTCACATAACAGAAGAATTATTTATAACAATTAATTTTCCATAAGGTGAACAAGTGTGAACATATAACCATATTATTAAGTAATTTTTATAATCATTCAAGTAAGAAATCACAATCTACACAGGCTACTTAATTTTTTTTTAGAAATATTTCAGCTGTTCGATAGGAATTGAGTGGGTGTCACAAAAATTATCACAAAATTCAGAATTGTTGGTTCTAAAAACTTTAATTTAGCATTTAAAAAGTTTTGTAGATTCCAGCACAAAGAAAAAAAAAGAAAATTAATTTGAATTCTGAAATTTTGAATTTAAAGTATGTTTTTCGCAATCACAAACTGAGACAGGACCCTACTCATTGGAGTTATTGTTCTAGAAACGGCTCCTGTCCCCCCCTCCCCCCCAAGTCTGCCTCTTCTCCTGGGCGGTTACTTGTGCATAGTTGTGTGCGTGCGTAGACCTGTGTGTATGTACATAGGCGTGTGTGAGTGTATGTGTGTGAAGTCGTGTGTGTGTATGTGTGTGAACGTGCGTGTGTGTAGGACATGGACGCCTCCAACCAGGAGAAGCGGATAGCTCAAAACCGGAGCAGCTGCGCAGCGCCGCCAGCAGAGGACAGTGGGCGGTGGTTTTGCAAAGGCTTCTGGTCCAAGTTGAAAAAGGCACGGACACCAAAAACGGTCAAATGAGAACAATAAGCAATCGTGATTGCTCAAAAATCATAAATTCTCTCATAAACTTATTTTATGTTAAAATTGTGAAAATAGTTTAATACAGTGGTTTCCAATTTATGGGGCACGCTTTCCTAGGGTGCATAGTATTATCGTAAAGGGGCATGCAGCAATTACCTAAATTTTTGAATCAATAAAAAAGTTAATTGAAGCAATACAATAAAAATCGACAAACGACATTGCTATGACTAGCATGAGAAATATTGGATTGTGGGAAAAAGGAGATCTTACTATTTTTCAACCCAGGGTGTTGGTCTTTTTGGTTTTTTAGAAGCAATTTGAGAGACTCCATCACCATCAATTTTAGCAACAGCCACCTTAGGTTTATTTCCACTTTTATAGCCTTTTAAAAATGCATCCATGATGTATTAAAATGATCTGCAAGTGAAAGTAAAATTAATTCACAAAAGGTAATTTTCATATATTACATGGTTTTACTTCAGCGATATAGTCCTAATATACTCGATTCATGTTACAGCAAAAATTACCCAATTCATACAGCCCTATTTTAGTCTTAACACCAAATATAACTGAAACTACCAAATGAATTGATAATAACAATTAAAAAAAAACCTTTTCTTTCAATTTTACTAAAAGATTACTGTTATATTATACAGAAAAAGTGAAATTAAAAAAAAAAATCTAGGTGAATGAACAATTTAGGCGAAGTTGTGGTTTGTTGATCCGCTTTTTAACTTTTCATTTTTTATCTCATCAAAATATTCAATAAACAGTTTGTTTCTACCATGAGTTTCATTTAAATCTTTTTAATTATCTGAACCATATAAATGGCAAACATTTGTTGCAAACAGAGTGTCTTAAATTCAGATAACAATCCCATCAGTCAAGTGGTTTCACGTCTCTGGGACTGAAAATGCATCGGATCTAGGTACCAGAGGTTTACTTCCATCTCAACTGATCAACAGTGACATGTGATCAGTCCATTGGCGACATTGCTCCAGTTCAGAGAAAATGCTGCACCACTAGAGTGGACTCTTGGTCGGATTGTTGAACTTTTCCCCTTAACTGATGGAAGCGTCCAAGTAGTAACTGTGTATACTAATTACAGACATTTTAAAAGAGGCATAAATAAGGTTTATCTTCTTTCAATTTCATCTATACTAAATTGGACAATTCCGTCAACTGGGCTGAAATAAAATTTGTTCAATATGACAGTACCATATAATTTCATTACAGGATTTTTAAGACTATAGGTGAAATTTGTTGGACACAAATAAAAATTTAAAATATTAATGGAATTAAAATAATTTAGATTGGTCCAACGAGCCCTGACAGCCAATTAGTCAAAGCATTAATTAATGTTGCCCCTTACATTCTCAGATTTTTTTGTTTGACTTTAAAATTTTTGGCAGCCATTTGAAGTTAAAAGTGCTATTTTTTATGAAAAATTCCACTATTTTGTTAGTTAAAAACCCATTAAAAAACAAAAAAACTCAAACTCAACACTGAGGGGAGGTTTTATATGCAGAATGTGTGTACTAAATTTGAAATGAATCGGTCAATTGATTTCATAATGGGAATGAACACAGACTTTGAAAAAGTGGTTTTGAGAAAAACGCGTTTAAACTTTAAAATCTTAGAAGTTAAAAAGCATCAATTCCAGCTCTATAAAGTACTCCCTGCAGCAGCTTCAATCTCCTTAGCCTCTTCTTTTTTCATTATTTATTTATAGTATATTCAACTAACCATAAGCAATCAGCACTGATGTTCTGATCCTCTGCAGCTGTCAGAACTACTGTATTCTTTAGCAGCTGTCAGAGTTACAGTTTGAAGGAGCAGAGACTGAATACTTGATAACTTTGAGAATTTTGCTCGAAACAATTTGAAATTTGGGGAATATAATTTTGAAATGTTTAACTACAAGTCAAAACAAAAAAAAGAAAAAATTAGTTTTTTTTTTAAATTGAACCCCCCCCCCCCCCTCCCCCTAAAATATCATTACGATTTACAATTTTTTCAAGTGGTAACAGATAAATAATTGTATCATCATTAAAATCGATTAATAAAATTCAAACATAGTCGAATATTTTTATTTATTTCTCTTGAAGTGCAAAGGCTTATTATATTTTGATTACAATTATCAATTTTAATTACGTATTTTTTAAACAATATTGAATATTTCATAAGGTGTAATACTTCATAATCCGTTGCATAAGCAAGTGAAAATGGAGGCGATTCTGTGTGCATACCGCCTCAAGCTCATAGGTCTCTGGAAGTCCCCTCGTTACCTGTCTCTGTACGATAAACTGTGTGCAAAGACTAGTAAGCATCCTTACTTTATGATGCCTTCTGACTGGATGTTAAAACAATTCGGCTTTAATGCCAATTATAACATTGTGTTTCCGTCCAGAGAGCAATGAAAGGATGTACAGGATATCATTGGCAATGCACACGAAATCTGGTTTACACATGGTTCCAAGACTGCGTCTGGAACTGGTTCTGGTGCATATTGCAGCAGCAATAACACTAATCTGTGCTTCTCTTTAGGGAAGCTTGCTAATGTCTACCAGACAGAAACTTTAGCCATATTGGCTTGCGTAAACAACTGCCTAGATCGAGGCCTAAGCGGGAAGGTTATCAGAATATTCTCTGATAGCCAAGCTGTGTTAAAAATTCTCAATCGTAACTGTTTTACTACCAAAACAGTTTAGGAGTGCCATAATGCACTGGTAAGACTAGCTGGCAGTAATAGGGTTTCCCTTTACTGGGTTCCTGGTCACCGTGACATTTTAGGTAACGAATTGGCAGATCCGTTAGCTAAACAGGGCTCTAATGAACAGTTTATGGAACCTGAGCCTGTCATTGCCTGCCCTACAATGCAGTAAGGACTACTGCAAAGAACCTTCCTTATGGATGAAGCATATGGCCTGTGGCTTCAGTCCGAGTCTCAAAGACAGGCCAAGACTCTGAACCAGCAGCCTCCCTGGCTCAGGTCTAAGGAACTGCTTAACTTGAGCAGGAATGAGATCAAGTCTGTTGGGTTACTAACTGGACACTGCTCTCTTAATAGGCACCTTAATCTGATGGGTGTTACCGACAACCCTTCGTGTAGAGGATGTCATATGGCTGATGAAAGCTCAATTCATGTGCTATGTGAATGTGACTTCTACTCTGCACAAAGATTTGAGCACTTGGGATACCACTATGTAGATCCCTGGGAACTGCCTAGAATTTCAGTTAGGCAACTGCTGAGATTTATTTCTGTTACTGGGCTCCTTTAGTAGTCTAAGCGGGGACAGTACAATAGACCTGTGGTCTCGGTGCTCGCGCTGTTTTCAAGCGCCCTCCTTTTCACTTCATATACTTCAATACTTCATAAATTAAAGTTGCAAAATTTAATACTCACTTTTCATCCTTTTTCTCTATTTTTTGAGCTGTGTATTCCATAAAAAATATTAACAGTTAGTTAAGTGGAATAAACTGACTTTACATATTCAAAACTACTTAACTTTATGATTTTTTTTTTTCTGGTTATTGTGTCATACTAAAATGATTTTGTAATAATAAGGCAAATGTAATGTATCATAAGAATAAAGAAAAATTTGTAAGCAACAAAACTTAAATTGAACATCTGAGTGTTTTTGCTTACATTAAAATTACTATGAACGTGATAAAATTAATAAGTAACAGTTTGAATTAATTTTGCACTGTGGTACTGTTAGTGTTGTTGGTACCCTATTCAACCCATTTGTATATACAGTAAATTCAGCAAGTTGTTTTTTATGCATGTTTTGCTTTAACTTTGAAAGGCAAAAATAGGAGAAACATAGTTGAAAACATATGCTGTAAAGGAATGTAACAGTGTGGGACGTAAAAAAATTTTACATCCGACACCTAGATTTTAATAAAAAATATTCACTTGTTAGAAAATTAAAATAGTTTACATCAATGACATTGAAAATCTTGCTTGTTCCCGAAAATACATGCATGTAGCTTTAAAATTATTGGCTCAGCATAATTAATTGCACATTTTGGTGTTGGACGTAAAACACTTAATGTACCCCAGAGGAATTTATTTACAAATCAAAATGAATTATATTTTGACACATTTTTGCAACATCACCAGCAACATATTGTATAATTAAATGGTTATTCATCTTAATTCATAATATTGGGATGTATTTTTTGCAAAAAAAATGGAACTTCTTTGAGAGTCGCCAAATATGGTTTGAAAATACTCAAGATGTTGACCTTAGTTTAACCTCCTGTAACATATTTATAACTAAAGCCATAAAATTTTAGACAGGAATTTCAAAATATATACAACTCTTTCCCTTTAAAATGATACCTTATTTGTTTAGAAACTTTAATTCTGAAAATTTGATCATCTGGTTGACCGTATCATGGAATTACCCTTCATTTATTATTTTTTATCACATCGTAAAATTCTTTAGGAGTGCGAAATAGAACATTTATCAATCAGTTTTCTCCCCAAGTAGAAAGTGCTGTAAAGAAATGAACCAGACGAAGCTAGAGGCATTTGAAAGAAAGAAATGCTTTAAGGCATTCTGTCGTATGGCAATACAACTAGCCAGCATATCTAAAGAACCAAAAATTGGGCATTTATTAAGACCAACAGAAAACGGTACAAGCAACAGGAAATACTTTAAAATTAAAAGTACGAACTTGTCAGTGTCTCTAATCACAGAATCTCGTGGAAACCAAAACAAACCGCCAAAAATGAAACGATACCGATTTCGTTACAAAAATTGAACATTATTTTTAATCGACAGTCATATTTAAACTTGTGACTTAGATTATAAATCCATCCTTGAACTTCCATGCCCTCCTCCCCTCATAGAAAATACCAAATAATTTTTAAGTCACTTTAGTTCAGATAATTTAATTTTTAAAATTGGAAGTGTCTGCTACTCCTCGATTTTTCTAGCAACCTTTGTCGTAACTTGGCGTGGTTTCAGACGTCCTCGATATTTGGCGATCACGTTCGCGTTGTTTATTCCAGCGAGAAACAACTGCGCCTCG